>NW_022755542.1:1784402-1797187 GCF_011630105.1 Anneissia japonica
TCAAAAAACAACTATAGGTCTAATAATGAATTATTGTGATGTTAAATAGACAATGTTAGCTATCAAGGAGCGACGTTGTTTTTCATTGAGACCTTCATCTTTCAAGGCTAGGCCTATACCGTCCTAGCTAGTCTAGGCCTGTAGTAGGATAAGGCTAGCGCGACATGCAGACGTTGGTACGTGTTGGTTAGTCTACAAACGTCGCCTAAAGTAATTTATTTTACCCGACAGAACGAAAGAAGGAAACTCCGCTTTTCAGTCGTCTTAGGCCCTTGATTTTTGACAAACAATGACCTTTCAGAAGTCAAACTGCTGTCAAGAATATGAATTATATTATATATGAAAATAACTTTCTCCATATCTGTTTGCACCAGGAGAATCTTGGATGCATACTGGCACATTATGTCTACTATTATTATTATTGTTATTGTTGTTATTATTGTTGTTATTTTATTATCATTATTATTGTTATTGATGATAAAAAACATTGCGATTGTGTTACTTTTAAATAACATATTCATCTATCATGTTTACCTGTTTTATTATTAACAGCCCGAGAAGCTGCTGTTTGGGAGCTTGAGGAGCGACATTTACACGAGAAACATCAAAATTCCAAAAAGCAGCTTAAGGACATGTTCTTCTTACAACGGACTCATTTACTAGCCCGGCAAGAGAAGGTAGGTAGAACGTTATATGGATTCACACAATCAACTTTATCATCTATTCTTAATAATAATAACATAGATTCATACGAATCAGTGTATTTCCCTACCTGACGTTTTATAGTACTGAATGCTTAGTTTCAAATGCTTGCGAAAAAAATCTTGCAAGTGATTTGGGTGGGAATCTAACTCACGACCTCTAGATAACTAGCCTAGTGTCTTAATCACTCAACGATTGAGATTTTGCTTGGCTAGTGATGAAAGTACAGAACATGCAGTACAATAGCACATCAGGTAGGGCAAACATTGATTCTTATTATTTCTCCTGACAAAAAAAAAAGCCATATATATGATATATGATTATTGAATATTGTTTTATGCAATCAACTTTATCATATATTCTAAATAATAATAAGAATAATTCATAATTTACATTTAGCTTCGTATTCAAACAAATTTGAAGCACTTAACCATTCTGTAGGCCCAAGGCAATTAAAGGGGAAAGCAATGAACGAAATGAGTATAAAAAGAATGAAAAGAATAAAGTGCAAAAAAATATAATAAATTTAACTTTATTATTTTAAATAGGAATTTCCATATACAAAGTTGAATGCCATTGAAGATATAGGCTAAAAAAACAAAGTAAAACAATAACATATTTAATCTTTATCAAATTAAGAATTCTGTGAATATTTTTATATAATATTCTTATTATATTTTCCAAATATTGTTATTATTAATATCATTGTTATATTATTATTGTTATAAGTATTATCTGATGAATGAAATAGGTCGATTAATTAACGAATTGTCTCTTCTAGCAAATTGAACAATTTGAAGAAATTTACAAAGCAGAAGAGCAGGAACTATTAACAAAGCACGCTGCCGAAAAGCGAAGGCTGCCAAGAAGGTTACGTAATGAGTCGAAGGCCAGGACGCAGATGTACAAAAAGAAGCTACAGATTGAAGCTCAGACATCAAATCGCTCACCGGAGGAGGAAAGGGAACGATTGAAAGAGGTAAAAACAATATTAATTTTATTCAAATATTTTTTTTTAATGCAAAGAAAGGAAAGGTGTATTTAATACCAACTTTGCCATAAGCATATAATAAAGTTCAGATAATCAACATATTACAGTATTATTAATTTCTTGATTTTTTATCCTGTTGCAGTTCCAGATCTCTGAGCAGAAACGTTGCAAGTTGGAAACCACAAAGCTTGAGTTGAAGCATACGAAGCAGCTTGAGGACATGAGGGCAGCACATGAGGCTAGTAGGCAGGAACTTTCATCTGTCAATGTGAGTTACACCAATCAAATTTATTTGCTCTGTAACTATTAATTAACATTGAGTTTTTAATTTAGCATTTAGATAGTAATAGATATGTATAATGGTTCTGGTTTAAGCACTGTGAGCTTTTCTTTACAAGGTTATGTATTCTATATATCTTATTATTATTATTATTCTTTCAGTGTAAGTTAAACCAGTAATGGGCTGGGTGGCAATATGCCTTGGTGGCAACAGGCATAGGGTGGCAAAAGGCCTCGATGGCAAATGGCCGGGTGGTAGTTGACCGGGTGGCAAAGGATCTGGGGTGGCAATGGGCCTAGGTGGCAAAGGGCCTACGTGGCAAATGGCCTGATGGCAATTGGTCGGAACACCCAGTGGCTACCACTAGCGTATCTGATGGAGCTATGCTGTTCTCTGTAATAATTGTATGCATTGTTATCTAATAGTGTAATGTTCTAATTTTTTTTATAGAATGAGAAGAGGAAGCAATTAATGGAACAAGAGACTTTAAAGCTGAAAGAAAGAGAAGAGGAACACTCAAAAGAACTAAGAGAATGGAGGGATAATTTAAGACCAAGGAAGAAGGTAACAATCTGTACTCATTCATATAGAAATTGTAGGATGAATATTTCTTTAAATAATTATTAAAACAACATTCAAAGGTAATAATAATGTGAGCAATTATTCTGTTATTTATAACTTGAGTCTTGTTTACCAATGCCCTGTTAACAGTTCAGGGTAACCTTATTTGTTTTTTAGAAATTCATATTGATTTACAATAATTCAAGGGCTCGTCTAGAAAAATAATGAACGAAGACATGAAGACGTTAATAATGTTTACCTTGAATATTACTTGATATTTAAAAGCCAATCTGAATTAATAGTCATCAAATTTGTTAATCAACTTATTTGAGCTCTTCATGCTTCAAAGAGTATTATATATGATGCTATTACAAAAAAAAAAAAAATTAAAAACTTGGTCTGTTGTAGGTATCGTCTTGCAACATTTATGGCAGAAATTAGACGAAAAGTATTTTATTTGAGATCTCAAGCAATATCCTGAGAACCATCAACAGCAAATAATTCCAAATCTAGATGTTTTCAAATTTCCTTCTTCAAAGACACATACCGTAGTTCCTCTCGTATATGTGAGTGAGGGGGGGGGGGCCGTGTTATACCTAAAGAATCCTTTTTCACAAATCAATTAATGATCTTTTTTTAAACTGATAGCACGTCTGTTTATTATTTTATTTATTTATTATGCTTCATCACTGCACAATGAGAAAAATTAATGACATAAACAAGATATAAAAAGCAACATTATAGATTCAATAACATTGTAATATCGTAAGATTCTTTTTTCCTCTATCATGGCAAGTATTTCACTCGGGCCCGTTTTTTTTTTTATTGACAGGCAATAGAGGACAGGTTTGCAAGTGAGTTGGCTGAACAGGAGCGATTCTACTCAAGCCGTGCATCAGTACGACCTATCAGCATGGCTGGCGATTTATCACTATCTAGACACCAAGACATGAGGCATGAAAACAATCTAATGTAACGTTGTGTGCTTCCAGTTACACCAACTCATTTGAAAAATCAAAGTATTAAGACATTGGAGATAAATCCATGCTGAAGGTCCTATGTCTGTAGGGGGCGCACTTGATGCCAATAGAGGGTGCACTTTGTGTCTTGCACAGTGAATTTTACTTCAAACAGAGTGTAATCCTATATGGTTTGCATTCATTCATATATTGTTAGTATGTGTTTGGTATGATGTAAGGTGTCAAGCCGTTATTGTGGGGAATTGTGCGCTTGGCTTCAGATTTTTTTTTTATCTTACATAAAATCTTGCCTCGTTGTAATTATTTAAAAATCTTGCACATTCTCACAGTGTATCGGCTCATTTGCAGTACCTCCTGAGCAGTGATTCCACTTTAACATCCATACCATTCAATATCTCTACCAGTCTTACCACAATAAGAGGGGAGCACATCCACAAAAAATACTTGAAATCTCTGAAGACCTGGAAAAGTAGTAGATTTTTAAAAATCGACCATTTTCGCTAAATTGCCTTGGAAAATCCAAAGCATTCAAAAAAGAAAATGATGGACATAAATTTTCACATTTATAATGACTGGCAAAAGTTATGGATTTTCAATTTAGCCGTGGAAAGGTTATATAATTTGACTTTTTCACTGCAGGTGCAGGCATTTGTGTAATCAGTTGAGGTATAGACAACGATTGATTAAAATACAGTGGACATAAAGATGACTGCATGTAAACGCTTTCAACATTTTGATAAATTCATTCCAAGTATTTGACTGTGAAAGGTTTTTACACCTTCACTTCAGCTTTAATAAATTTTTGTTTAATATTATTTTATATAACATTGGTTACCCAGTGATATTATAGCCCTCAAGTATCTATTTGTTTGATATGTGAAATTAATAATTAATTTTCTGAAAATGAGATCTCTAACAGAAGTTTGTAGATTGTAGAATACTATACTGTATTTCATAATAAATCATTTTTAAAATGCTGCTAATTGTGTTGCAGGACCTTTGATAACAAAAATCTTTTAACTCAAATTTATTATTTCTGTTGAAATATTTACCATTAACATGGCTTTTGCTAATTAGTAAATTAACATATGTTAATTTATGTATATTAGCTGATTAACATAAGCCATATCATGTTTATTGGACTATTATCGAATGTGTTTTATATTTTTTTTGCAATTTTACAGCTAGAGAAAAATGCATAAGGTATGATGGAAATTGGTCAAAAAAATGAATATATCACACTAAGTCATACATGTATAGTGTGTTAACACAGACATGGTAAATATTGTATGAAAATCCAGTCCAGAGGATGGCAAAAGTTACATAAATTAGTATTGGACATATGCTATTTAAAAGCTAGTGCTCATTTTTTAGAAGGAATTTAATGATTAAAATGAGTTCTCTAAACATGTAGTTCTGAAATAACAATATATATTATAGAGAGACATGGAAGAAAATAATTTTACATTGGAGAAAGCACTTTCCAGGTCAACCTATTCATAATCAAACATGCAGCGGCAGACTTGTTAGTCTTTTTCAAAATGTACCGACATACACATAACATTAATTACAAAGAAATATTTTTATGTTTAATTATTCTGGAGGCTTGAATGAATACTAATGAAGCAATCAAACATATTCAGATACATCATAATTTTAACAGTGTTTACTAATTTTTTTTGTTGAAAAAAACATTTATTTTTGTCTTCCTTTTTCACTTTTTTCTAAAACTGTACTATAAATTAGCTCGACTAGAAATTAAATTATTTATTCCAAATCTAATATTGCATATATATTCATATTATCAACTATTTAATCTTATATAAATAATTTCTTTTATTGTTTTACTCTGTTTCCTACTAAAATGCATCCAAATTCTCTGTCCACACTCAAATTTTGGACAAATTTGTGTATATATTGGCATGATGAGATCATATCACAACCATATATGGGCAAAGTACAGGTCTTTGTCACTTAAAACGTAATAGCGTGGACATGACTCTGCAGTTGACACTCTCCTTGTCACTTAAGATACATCTTACAGTATAATTGAGGGCATGTTTTTTTTCAGACACGTGCAAAATTCGTATTGTAAATTAAATATACTAACATCCCAGTCAGGCAGTAATGCTGAGATGATCTATATCTTCCTTAAGCCGTGTCCACACATGTTATTAGTGTTGACAGATAATACCATAGGAGAAAACTCATATGGATTTTTAAGTAATAAATGCAAGTTTGATGGAATTACATGGTTGTCAATGTGTTAAGCTCTGTTCACACTAGTTTTATGATGGACAAATCACGTATTTGTCTTCTGAACTTAGTGTGGACAAGCTTTAAGGGACTCATTTAGAGAAATTCAATATTAAGTACACTTAATGCTGGTCTGGTAGTTCTTTTCGCATTATATGCGCTGTGTAAGTGTATTGTACTGTGCAGCAAGTAAATATCCAGGGTCAGCGGTTCAGATTGACCTCATTGTCAATATACACAACTGAATTTAATTGTTAAAAAATCTAAATGAAAGCAAGAGTTTGTGTAAAACAAATTCATACTTAATAGATTTCATATTTACTAGAAAAAAAACCTGAAATTCATATTACTTTTTTAAGAGCATTATAATTCATTAGTTAATGTTTTTATCATCTCTTCCAGTTTAAGAATGATCACAAAAACTTTCAGTTGGTGATTATTAAGGGTAACTGTCTCAATGTGATAATGTTGTACATACATGTACATTAAATAAGCAAGAATGCTTTAAATAGCAATGTGCCTGTGGTAATCAATATCCCTGCAGGATGAAGTGTTTCTGGGGTATAACTGTAAAATAGAGTGAAGGGGTTCGTTGACTATAGGCTATCTATAAGATAAACAGATAATAAAGAACAGTATCTATGGATGTTGTCTTTTGACCATTTCATTTAATGTATAAAAGATATATATTATATTCCTTGATGGAAAACAGTTAAAGCAAGTAAAGAGCATGATCTACCTGTGTCACATCATCACAGAAGATGGTAGATCTGAGAAGGAGGTACTGGGAAGGATGGAAGATGCTCGGGTGGCTTTGGAAGGTATGAAAAGTGTCCTCACCTCAAGGAATGTAAGTGTAAACAACAGAAAGAAACTAGGTCAATGCTATATATGGTCGACACTATTATATGCCGCAGAAACACAAATATGATCAGCAGAATACAGGCCTTTGAAATGTGGATATGTAGACGCATAATAAAAATCTCCTGGAAAGATAGAATCAGAAGTACAGAGGTGTTAAGAAGAGTTGGTGTGTGTAGAGCACTAGTACACTCAATAAATAAAAGAAAGTTAGAATACTTTGGAAGGAAGCATTGCAGAGGGAGATATTGGAAGGGAAAATTGATGGAAAAAGAGGCAGAGGTAGGCCGCGACTTACATGGACTAACAACATAAAAGAATGGATGGAAATGAGTTACGAGAAGTGTGTGAGAATGGCGCAACATTGAAAAGAATGGAAATTCATGACAGCCGATCTACTTTGAGCGGAGGACACCAACAGGTATCTGGTATTTGAGATGTCCTGTTTCAGCACAACAATGGCATGTGACCAGAATATTTCATTTCTTTTACTTCGTCTATGACGCAAACATAATAGAATGTACAGCAACTCCATTGTGTAAAATGGAGTTAAATAACTTGGTGGTTAAGATGCTTTCTTTTGATTGCCAGGGTCAAGGGTTCAGTTGCTGTCATGGTCATACAATTTATTCTCACAACCAACAAACTCTACTCCTTTAAGATTTGTCCACACTATCGTTTTATCTGACAAAAAAAATTGATATGCTCATATTTGGAGGCGTAGCGGTTGACATTTGGGCTTTCAATCGGAAGGTCGGAATTTCGAGTCTCCGCTGTGCAGATTCGCTTGTGTAATTTGGCAAGGCACTTTAGCTACATTGCTTTAGTCCACCCAGCTGTATCAATGGGTACCAGCAAATTGCTGGGGACTAACCTGTGATGGACTAGTGTCCCGTCCAGGGGGAGTACAACTCTCATCCGCTTCACACTACAGAAACTGGGGATAAGCTCCAGCCTTATGAGCCCTAGTGGCTCAGAAAGGATTAGTAGTTATTTGGGTGTAATATGACATCAATATGCCCATATTTTGTCACATAAAAATCTCAATCCAACAGTATATTTAGAGCATTTCTCCCCTCACCCCTAGGTCAAAGTTCATGAGGTATAGTTCCCTTGGTTTTTCCATCTCATTCTCCAATTTGACTTGCAGCTCCCTCTGTTCACCCACATATAGAAAATAAAAATGTTTTTTTTTCCTACATTATTTGTTAAAATAATAATGTAAATTCAGACAAGTGATTTATCCAGTTGTTCATGGAATGTCATTTTGTTTTAATATCACATCATTGTACAATAATAAATTTCTAGTAAATGAATATCTTAATATAATAATTAAAATAATATATATTAGTCAACTGGCTCTCTCCAAAATGATTAATCCAATTGTTCAAGGTGTCACTTTCTTTTAATAACACATCCTTGCATAACAATAAATGTCCTATAATTCAATATTATAATATAATGGATATAATATAATAATTAAAATAATATATATTATATTAGTCAACTGGCTCTCTCCTTAAAATGAATAAATATATCAAGACTTTGGCTGATGGTAATAAAATGAAAGATCATTCAAAAGCTGCAAAATTATACACAATCATTTCATAAATACAAGTCCTGAACTTGCTCTAAATATTAAAAACATATTTGAACTACACTGACACATTCTTCTCAGATATACTTATAATATGGTTTCTTAGCATACTTTCCCAATCCTCACCCAGCTTCATCTCTGTGAATTTTGAAATAATTAAAATAATATATATTAGCCAACTGGCTCTCTCCAAAATTATTAATCCAATTGTTCAAGGTGTCACTTTCTTTTAATAACACATCCTTGCATAACAATGAATGTCCTATAATTCAATATTATAATATAATGAATATATAATATAATAATTAAAATAATATATATTATATTAGTCAACTGGCTCTCTCCTTAAAATGAATAAATATATCAAGACTTTGACTGATGGTAATAAAATGAAAGATCATTCAAAAGCTGCAAAATTATACACAATCATTTCATAAATACAAGTCCTGAACTTGCTCTAAGCATTAAAAACATATTTGAACTACACTGACACATTCTTCTCAGATATACTTATAATATGGTTTCTTAGCATACTTTCCCAATCCTCACCCAGCTTCCTGTCTCTTATACACATCTAGATGTGTATAAGAGACAGCCTGTGATGGACTAGTGTCCCGTCCAGGGGGCAGAGGCTCCTCACCAAGGCACAGCCTTAGCATCGAGGAGCCTCCAAACATATTAATAGAATTTATCTGCAGCAATCACCTTATATCCTGTCTCTTATACACATCTAGATGTGTATAAGAGACAGCTACACTGACACATTCTTCTCAGATATACTTATAATACAGTTTCTCAGCATACTTTCCCAATCCTCACCCAGCTTCATCTCCGTGAATTTTGTTGGCATATTTTTAAGATTGGACACTTCGTCAGTAGTATGGGGAGTGAGACCAGCTTTTAAAACAGTTTCAGGAAACTTGACAGGCGAAGCAGTAGCAATGCAAACACTCCTTGGTTTTTCTCTTTCTCTAAAAAAAATTACAATAAGATATACCTATGTTAGTATGGATTCTAAGTGATTCCATGAATACGTTGAGACGCAAGCACTAAGGATCACCGCTCCCCAACTTCGCATTTGCTTCCCCTCCCCCATAAACCCCCACCCCATTTCAATGTTCCTATATATGCCACTGCTGAAGATAGGCTTTAAACTTTTTTTTCAATCATATTTTTCATCTTGTTATCTTGTTTGTTTTTGTGTTTCATCGACGAAATACATGATATATAAGAAAATACCCTCAAAACAACAAACCTTTCGCTCTTCCGATAGTAATACGCCACGGCGACTGCAGTATGTGGGCACAGTAAATAGTTATTTTCTTGCCAGCATCGAACCATTGTCTTCAATGTAGTTTCATCATCGGTCACTCCTGATCCTATCACTTTCTGAATCTTCAAATTAAACATAATTATCAAAGATGGATTAAAGAATATGCTAATTCAGAGACCTGTATACTATATTAGGTATGTTATGGCATCCACATAAAATTTCTATCAAAAATGAATTGACATGTGATTTGTCTATATATGGGTGTAATACGACATCATCATACCCATATATGGATACATCACACACATTTGACACATAAACTTTGATAGTACAGACTGAGCTTTCATGCATGTTATTTTGTTTTCACAAACTGGCTGCTAATCTATTTAAGAACTGTTGTGAAAATGATACGGTATAGATGATACTATATCCTTGATTCCAGACCTATATCCCAATATTAATCTTTTTTTCTTAATAGTTGATTAGGCGAGACTTTCTTTGTAACTTGTTTAGCGAACCCACCACCCTTCAATAATGATGATTTCCAATAACAATAAAATTTTATTTTTGGCCAATTAGCGCACATTTCTTCCTAATTATACAAATTTAAAGTATTAAACCACCCCATTAATACACTATGTACATTCACCAATTAAAATTTTATTTTTATTTTCTCCTCCGTCTTCCTCCCTCCTCTGACGATCTTTCAAAAAATAAGTTCACGAAACAAGGTATAAAAAAGTCTTGCCTTAAGTTTATCTCATTTCAGATTGGTAATTTATTTGTTTATTTTCAACGCACTATTCAGTATTCTTCTAATTGAAATGTCGAGGAACATTCTTTTACAGGTCTTAACAGACAGAATTAAAAAATCCAAATCATAAATAAAAGATAGTAAAGTAATTGTTCTAATTCTGATACCTTGCTCAGAAGATCAGGCGGTATCCTTGTTACATGGTTACTGGACTCAAAGTCTACAAGTACCTTGGACACAAGATCGCAGTCACCATCAGAAACCAACCACATAATGCGTTCAATGTTGTACGCAACCTATCAATGATAAATATTCACCCTAAAGATTTATATGGAATATATATTTCAGGCTAGATCCTGATGTCAAAAAAAAAAAACCACCTTCTTTTTATTCAATGTGTAACACAGAGGCTCCTCACCAAGGCACAGCCTTAGCATCGAGGAGCCTCCAAACATATTAATAGAATTTATCTGCAGCAATCACCTTATATCACCATTGAAAATGATGCCCCACAGTAAATACCTCAGAAACAGAATACCTCAGAAACAGTTATGTTGCAAGCTTACAAATGCAAGTAAGAAAAAAGATGATTATGATTGGCAACACAGAGAGTAACAAAACGTGATAAGTTGCTGAGCGTATATAGAAAAGACACATTTAAAGTACAGAAGAATTGAATAGGCCATATACTAAGTTTATTGGAAGGAAGATGTGAAGAAGAAAAAAAGAAGAAAGAAAATGCCAGTTGACCTAAAGAACATTAAAAAAATATTAGTACAAAGACTAAGCAGCATAGATTGTAGTCTGGCAAGCATTTTTGATGACTATGTTCCCATCATTTAACACATGTTCATCTCAAATCTATCTACAATATTGTCTCTAGCAAAAAAATCTTACGCCCTGTGTAGACTATCAAATTTTGACATGTGAAATGCTCAAATATGGTCTTGATGACATCACATCATGACCATATACAGGCACCTTATGACTTATGACTATATATTGGCATACAATTGTTTGTAAAAAAAAATTTGATAACCTGAATATCCATTGCAGGTGACAGTGTCCTCTTCATAATGGCTACCGAATAGTCTCCAGTAGAGAAAGATCGGTGGACAATGTCATTTGTGTTCACAGCACACACCAAACGTATAGGGAGTCCCATTTTCGAAGCAAAACATCCAGCTGAAAAGTATAATAAATGAAATAATTTCAGCAACTTTGTTTTCTACACCACTCAATCACTGAACACCTCTACAATAGGCCCTAATCAAGCCAACCATTGAGCACCTCCTAAAGTTAAAAAAAAAATGGTTGTGGTATAATTCACTCTACCCTTGTCTTAACCAACATTTTTACCTGTGCAATTTCCAAGGCCACCAGTTGGTACGATGATCTCTACAACGTCACCTATGCTCTTGGCTTGCGAGAAATATGCATAAAAATAGTGTATAGTCTGTACCATGACACGCCCCCAATTGATTGAGTTCATAGTGCCAAGATTGTGTTGGTTCGTGAATGGCAAATCAAGAACGACCTTCTTGATGACGATGTCAATGTCGTCAGAAGAGCCATCAACTGCAAACAGAGCACAGAAATAGATGTTAATTTACATCTTATCAATCACTCCTTCCTGTTTTCCTACACATGTGGACGAAACCCTAATAAGGTGAAACTTCTTTTATACCTTGTTTCGCGAAATTATTTTTTTAAAGATCGTGAAGAGAAGGGCGGGAAAAAAATAAATATAAAATTTACTTTTCTTATTTAGCAAATGGTTTTGCCAAAAACATCCAGACAGAGGAGAATATAGAATACAATGTTATTGGTGAATGTAAATACTGTAGTAATAGGATGGTTAAATGCTTTAAATTTATATAATTAGGAATAGAAATAGGCAATTCTTATTTTTGGAGATTTCAAGACAGCAGCGGGCGTAATAAAAATGGAAAAATAAAGAAAAACTTCATTTCTGAAACTTCCATTTTTTCGTGGTGGCGGATGCACTAATCAGCCAAATTAAAATCATCTTTTTCGCTAAACAAAGGTAAAAAAAAAAGTCCCCTTATAATGACAAGAAAAACTTATTTGACATACATTTCAAAATACAGTTTTAACTTGTTATTATTACTAAATATTACAGTATTATATGATTAAGTGTAGGTCTATCGTCATCAATAACGTATCAAGTCTATTTTCCATGATACTGTTTCCACAATGAAAGTTTGAACCATATTAAATAACTATTGGTGTTGGTGGCAGTGTTGGTGTTGGTGGTAGTGTTGGTGTTGGTGGCAGTGTTGGTGTTGGTGGCAGTGTTGGTGTTGGTGGCAGTGTTGGTGTTGGTGGCAGTGTTGGTGTTGGTGGCAGTGTTGGTGTTGGTGGTAGTGTTGGTGTTGGTGGTAGTGTTGGTGTTGGTGGCAGTGTTGGTGTTGGTGGTAGTGTTGGTGTTGGTGGCAGTGTTGGTGTTGGTGGCAGTGTTGGTGTTGGGGTGTTGGTGGTAGTGTTGGTGTTGGTGGCAGTGTTGGTG
>NW_022755542.1:1797245-1799330 GCF_011630105.1 Anneissia japonica
GTGTTGGTGGCAGTGTTGGTGTTGGTGTTGGTGGTAGTGTTGGTGTTGGTGGCAGTGTTGGTGTTGGTGGCAGTGTTGGTGTTGGTGGTAGTGTTGGTGTTGGTGGTAGTGTTGGTGTTGGTGTTGGTGGCAGTGTTGGTGTTGGTGGTAGTGTTGGTGTTGGTGGCAGTGTTGGTGGCAGTGTTGGTGTTGGTGGCAGTGTTGGTGTTGGTGGCAGTGTTGGTGTTGGTGGTAGTGTTGGTGTTGGTGGCAGTGTTGGTGTTGGTGGCAGTGTTGGTGTTGGTGGTAGTGGTGATATTTTCATCATATCTCTCATTATCGATGTAGATTTCCTGAATGTGTGTGAGTATCTAACTTCATTAATCACAATTAAGAAAATTACCACAGAAATTATGAACATTGTCTTTGATAACTGTGGTCATCTGTAGTTCCTGGATCTCTGAGCAACGACCACCATTCGGTAGAAGAATGATAATATCAATCCACTTGCTCTCACATACTCCCTGTATGGCTGCACTCCCTGTGTCCCCAGATGTACCTGAGAGTGTGAGACATTAGGCACTTTACGCAACAGGACGGGTGGACGGTGGTTCTGTGCTCATCAGAGCGTGAAGACCACAGTAAACAATAGGGCGCTTAACCTGAATTGCTGTTGTTGACGGCTCCGCATCCTCTTAAGTAAAGTGCCTAGCATCAAAGAAGTGCTTTGCATTTACTGAATTTGATTTAATTTTTTTTAAGTAAAATATAACACGGTCATGGTTAACCGACATACCGTTAAATGGAATTTGTACTTGGGTAGAAAGCAATCTGCAAATAAGACAATGATTTTTGAATGTCACTCTGTCTCTTATACACATCTAGATGTGTATAAGAGACAGCCTATTTCATCTACTTTTTTACCTACTTTTTTTTGCTACTATTATGATCTCGATACTGCATCTAGCTGGCTGAAAACGAAGCCCAATGTAGGGCTAATCTTCCAAATAATACAATTTTATGGGTTAAATGTTCACCAAAATCTTATTTCCCTAAATGCATTCATTCATACTAACTGTTAGTAGCTTCATTTCATTAGTAAATTTGCATGTTACAGATGATCCGCACATAATAAAAACATGATTTAAAAATAAAAAATTGTTATTTGCTGCGTGTATAAGACGAATCCTTGCTTTTCAATCGTAATTTTCTATTTTAAGCCTTGTCTTATACATGGAAATATACGGTAAGCCAATTTTCAGTGGCGTACTTCTGGTGACAATACACCGGCAGACTCTTTTTAGAAGAGTACACATGAGCCATATTGCACATGGGACTAATGGCTTAAACATCACATCAAAAAGACACTGCACTATTAAAACTTGCATTTCAACAATCTGGCTGAAACACAAGCAAAGCAAAGCAATGATGGAATTGAGCCAAGGACATAGGTTATGTAAAAACCATGGTTCAGCGCACACACACAGGGGCCACCAGCAGTTTAGCTAACTTGAGCTATGCTGCTCTCTGTTATGTCTCTCATTCACTCACTGAGACAAATGAACAACAAAGCCACATCTAAGTAATCCAAACCGGTTGTCTTTATTATCCACCATATTCAACAACCCATCACAACCAACTCGAACTTTCTCTGCTCTTACAATAATAGAGGGCGATATACAACTTTGAGTACACTACATCCCTCCTTTTTTCAGATTACTCTATCCAACAATAGCTTAACAAACAATTCAAAATTTAAATGAAAACCGTTAAACATTTTACATGCATGTACTGCAAGTCTTTGAAACAAACTGTAAATATTCTACCAAACCAATTGCAAATTATGTTATTACAATAAACCTTATTCGGAAAAGTGAGTGCTGGTTATCTACTTCACAATGTTATAATGATAGTTAACATAATTACCATATACTGTATACTATATATGTGTGTATGAATTTTTTTAAATTTTTTTTAACCAACATAACAACATCATAAATCACTTCGACTACTCTTGAACAACATCTTTACAAACTATTATAACACAACATTTTTAATCACTACTACTACTCTCGTCATCTTTACAAATCGAGTCTATCCGGTTTC
>NW_022755542.1:1807006-1890121 GCF_011630105.1 Anneissia japonica
TCCGTAGGCCTACGTACGTGTGCTGCGTCGTCGTAGTCGCCTTAAAAAACGAAAACAGCTCTTGGTGTAGTACGCGAACAGTGTCTTGGCGTTGCCGTCACGGTCCATTAGTTCGTAGTAGACTGGCTGCGTAGTCAAAACGAAAAATGCCTATTATCGCGCAATCACTGGTGTACGGTAATCCAGCAACAGACCCCAGATTAGCGTACGCCACTGATTTACGACAGTCATGCATCGGTGATTTTGAACTCAGCCAAGATTTGACCAATCAAAATAAACCTAGATGTAAACAGAAAATATTTCGCGCGAATACTTACGCTAGCGTTCATTAATCGCCCAGTCTGGACATCTCGCTAGTTACGCCATGGATTAACGTACGCCTGGCGTTAGATACGCCTGGCGTATCTCACAGGTCTGAACGTAGTCTATATCTCTATGTTTATTACCCCAGTACTCCACCGCGCACGGTCGGTTGTCTGTTTATCTGTTCTCCACAAGATACTGTACTTTTGTTTTCTGCTTACTGTGTTTATAGCGGACTTCTACCGCGCTGCGCCACTGCGCAGCGCTGCACTGGGAATGCCAGTCCCTGAAAAACACCCTCTCCTCCCTAACCAACATCATGCAAGACCCCTACCCCTTCTTGTCAGGACAAGTCAGGCATCATCGTAAAAAAAATATAAACCTAATATGTGGTCGTGGTAAGGGTGCACTAAGATTTGCCAGACAAGAAGTCGTATGTCCCAGATGGTGGTCCGATTACAGCATTTAGGGGTTTCAATGGCTTATTTTATTAGATTTTAGAGTCTATTATTAATGTGACGCTCCCCTACTTCCCCCTCCCAACCCCGCTGGCGCCACCCCGGGTTTTGCAAGTCATAAGTTACCAAATAGGCATAAATTCCAATCCCTGCAAGATTCTAAAAGAAGTTGTAGAACTTAAAGACAAGACTTATTAGTGTTGTTAGGGGCAAACTGAAAGAAATGATTCTTATTATAGGCCTACATAGGTAAACATATGAAAAACTGCAAGTGGGATGGTAAAGCCTTTTTAATAATTTTGAATTTACAGCTACAGGAGTTTGAGTATGGAGGGTATATGACATTTGGCCTGGTTCAGAAAGTGGAAAACAAATTTCAAATATACCAGTGTCTTCTGTTGTGCATTGAACCACCAAAAAATAATGGAATTTTTAAAGAAATGATCATTGCGAAGGCCAGGTGTCGCTAATCAACCTGTTCGCCAACATCTACCAGTCTGTGCACAAGGCCAACTTAGAAATGAAGGATACGTTAATAATCATTTGTTTTTCTGTCCCGAAGATGGATTTAATCCCCTCGCTGTGCATTTCACTTGTGTTCTTGGGCAAGGCACTGTATCTGCATTGCTCCTCTCCACCCAGGAGTATACATGGGTACCTGGTAGGGTTAAATGCCAAAATGCACTGAAGTATCCGCTGCAACGCTATAGAATACTCCCCCAGAGAGCTTGAGTTCGTGTTCTATAGGCATTTAATCCAATAACCGGAGGTTGGTGTTAAGTGCTATATAAATCTAACATCATCATCATCATCATCATCATCATCATCATCATCATCATCATTAT
Organism: Anneissia japonica; assembly: GCF_011630105.1. NCBI lineage: Eukaryota > Metazoa > Echinodermata > Crinoidea > Comatulida > Comatulidae > Anneissia > Anneissia japonica. Next base: position 1,808,613 of record NW_022755542.1, read on the forward strand.
CATTATTATTATTATTATTATTATTATTATTATTATTATTATTATTATTATTATTATCATCTCCATAATCATAATCTTCATCATCTTATTCATCATTCTTGTCACAGGTCACAGTCATCATCCCATCTTTATCTTCACCATTACTATTTAAATAAAGTTTATATAAACACATACAAATACTAACTAATATTATTGTATCACTAATATTTTAGCATTACATTCATTATTATTATTATTATTATTATTATTATTATTATTATTATTATTATTATTTATTATTATTATTTATTATTATTATTTATTATTATTATTATCCTTATTATTATTATTATTATTATTATTATTATTATTATTATTATTATTATTATTATTTATAAAGTCCTACATAAGCTTTTGTGCACTAGAAAATCAGATAGTTACAGGAACTTGAATACAGACCTAATAATCAAACACTGTTGGACAAATCAGAATTAGGTTATGCTAAAAGGCTTTCAACTGACAATTGCATATTCCCATGGTAGCTTTTTTATCTTCTAATATCTAAACTTTTAATTAAATTTGCATTTGCTCCAAAAGCCATCAGTCGACTATTATCTGCCATACAAGACACATTACATTTACAATCATCAAAAAATATTTGCAATGGCCAAAAAAATCATAAAAAAAATTAAACAATATATCAATGTAGCAGAGTAGTACAAATGGAAGAATTGTTGGCAGAAGACGGATAGACATTTAGAGAATATGGAAGAAATGAATATTTGAAACGTTCAGCTCTACAAGTAGGCGGTAAGAATTAAGGCTGATTGTTATATTCCTAAGCGAGATAGATATTTTAAAATGTGATCATAAGACTCAACAATTGGACAAAAAGTAAATGGAGTGAAATATTTAAATCTTGTGTTGTACCATGTATTACCATATTGAGCAAATAGGTGTGGATATGAAGAATACGATGAGTAATCTGATAGAATTTTATTGAAAAGATATTCAACACTTATTAAATACGCACCTTCACATTAAAAGAAAACAAGAAAAAACACAAGATTTTCAAAAAAAACGAATATGTTCAAAAAAAATTCCAAATAGTCAGAGTCAGAGGTTGAGAAAGACACGAGAAAGCTAATGAAGACGAGTGAGTTAGTTATCTAAACCATCAGAATATCTGAGCAAAAGATATTTTTCTATTTTCCAGAGAAATGTCATGACGCAGTAGTATAATGTAGGCTATAGACTAAACGGTTGAAAAGTCAGATGAAGATGTTCTTTAAGCTGCCAAAGAGGTTGTGTTAGATCCGTAATGATATCGTACGGGCCTCTGTGGTCGAAATGCTCTGACGCTCGCCGAGATAGCGAGAGTTTGCCGGTTCAAATCCCACCAGAGACCTATTTTTTTACAACTATAATAAAGAACTTTCGTTGATGAACTATGTTTGATACGATTTATAACATTATGTTCCTTTATATTTGAGCACATATTGCAGAAAATAATCTGAGGCTTTGATATTTGATATAGGCCTATACTAATTTGCAGTTAGTATATCAAGACCTCAGGATATATGTCTGCAATATTTATTTGTAGTGTGTATGGATTTTCCAAGTAGGCCTACTAGTTTGGAAAATCCAGAAATAGATATTGCAGATAGTAATATTGGACCTTGATATACAGGCCTACATACTGGTACCTTTTAAACGTCAATGTAGATAAGTACATGATAAGAAAATTCTGGAAGCAAATCACCGAAGCCATATAAAATACAGTACACTATACACTGAGGCTGTGCAACCCCACGACTATAATGTTAATTTTTGTATTTATATATATATCATTTTACACTTGTGTCATTATGATTACCGTAACATACATTGCCATCAGTGGCGTATCTAGAAGCTGTCTCTTATACACATCTAGTGACCGTGATTCGGTCAATTTGGGGGCGCTTTGGGGCCGCGCCTTCCCCTAAATACGTCACTGATTGCCATCAACATACATTTAGGCCTATTACATGCTGGAACAAGATCCTGTCACTGGACACATTTTACTTGACAGACCTCAAGCAACTGATATTGACCTCTGATCTCATTACAATTAAAAGACTGTTGACAAACTCCCCACCATGTTATTTGATAAACCATCATCTAAAATTCAGTGTTCCTTTTGATGTGGACTGTCTCATTTCTGAACAACAGAGCCCCAGTGTGTAGTATGACGGTACAACTTCTGACAACTTATTACCAGTTAGAATACCAAAAACATTATATTGGGAACCCTACTCTTTAATAGCCTATCTTTGTAAAATAAAATACCCTCATTGTGTTATTTTAGACCTATAAACCTTTGCATTCTTCTGTAGATTCAGTCACTTACAAAATATGAAAATAAATGAAAACCAGACCAAATGCATAATACTATAAGAAATGAATATAGAATTTGTATCTATATTCCAACCCTATACTAGTGTGGAAGTCCAAGAATAAATATTACAGAAAATAATATTGGACCTTAGTACTGCAATGTATTATATGTGAAGTTGTGCAACCCCATGACTGGACTCTGTAGCCTATACTGTACATGTTTTATTACACACACGTCATATCAACTGTAAGATAACGTCTGTTATAATTTTGTTATGGAAAATCCCACACACGAGTATAAACGTTGCGTGATCTTTCATTATAATCATTTCAAGCTTGGCAAATAGTGTAACCAGACTGAAACATTCAGCGCAATTAACAGAAAAATATTTTAAGGAGTTATGAAAATTATTCAAGATGGGGTCATATATTGGAAAGGTAGGCCCTAGGCTTAAATTCTATCCTTTTATGTGTAGGCCTGTGTAATAGTTTTTCATTCACAAAAAAAAAGGGGAAAAAAAGAAGCTGTTTGATCGTTTTATTGACTATAGAAATATATTAGATGTTGTAATACTATTTTTTAGAACTAACATATTCTTAGTTTAAGCTTTTTACCTTCAAAATCTGTCGTAAAGTTAAACCTATACCGGTAAAACATATAATTGTAAATAACTCATAAGCTCAAATTCTGCTCCATTATGTAATTGTTGCCACTCCTAAGCCTTGAAACCAACTACTAACTCCATCTTTGACTGTATTCAAGTCTCGGCTCATATCCCGTCATATCTGTTATTTTAATTCTGAATTTATTCTTCTTTTGTTTTGTTTTTTTTAATTTAATTCTTCCTTCTTTTTTGTGTACTTGGGCTGTGGTTTCTTAGCGCACAGAAACGATTTCGTATTCTTCGCTTTACAAATCGCCATTAAAATTACAATTACAATATTATCATAAATAGAAATATATATATTTAATATATATAATAGAAACGGTACATTATTTGTTAATTAGTGAGACATTTATTTTTCACATAAAACTGAAGCTTATTTAAATATACCATAAATTAGCAAAATTATTTAATTTTTAGGTTTTTGAAGTTTATAGTTAGACATCGGACAGTAGGCCATACAGGTAGGCCTATATTTCGTGCGATTTTGTTTGCCGACAAAATTTAAGATAATATTTTTTTTTCTTTTGAGGAAACTTGATTGATTCATATAAACAATGCAATTTTTTATTTTGTTTGTACAGAAACAAGGACTTACTGAGTATCAAGGCAAAGCCAGGAGGTTTGGCGAGTTCTACTGTAACAATTGTAGGCGACGTTGGTACAGTGCTAACAGTTGGGCAAACAAGGGTGAACAATGCAAGAAATGTGGACGCAACGTTTACCCCTGCAAACAGGTAAGCACTCATAATATTGAGAAGGAAATATAAATTAGATGTTGACTGGTGTGGTTTGGCGCTGTGGTTTAGCTTCTCATCCTTGAGGTCAGGATTCAATCACTCGCTGTACATTAAAAAGCACTTTTCGGTTGTTTCTTTTCTACCCATTAAATGACCGGGTGCAATAATGTGCGTGATTCTCCATCTTTGACTGTCTTCAAGTCTCGGCTCATCGCATCTTTTCTCTTATTTTAATTCTGAATTTATTTTTCTTTTGTTTTTTTAAAAATTTAATTCTTCCTTCTTTTATGTGTACTTGGGCTGTGGTTTCTTAGCGCACACAAACGATTTCGTATTCTGCGCTTTACAACGATTTCTTATTCTACGTTGTACATGTACATTGCCATTACAATTACCATAAAATATTAATTATCAACCTAGGGCCTACAACATAAATAAAGAAACGGTACATTACTGTGTTGTTAATTAGCGGTACATTTATTTTTCATATAAAACTGAAAGCTTATTTAAATATACCATAAATTCGCAAAATGGGAAAAGCACTTTACTCGATTCCACCAAATGAATGTGTATGTAAGGCGCTCAGAAGCCTTGTCAGGGGTGGCGCCAGTAGAGAAGAAAAAAAATGTATTTATTTCTAAATTTAAATCGAGATTTTGAGCAACACCCGACCACGCCCACTTTTTTTTTTTGCTCTGTGATTCAGTTGAGGAATACCCAGATAACGATTTACATCACCCAGATGATGACGACTATGGCAATGAGCATGATTCAGTTGAGGAATACCCAGATAACGATTTACATCACCCAGATGATGACTACTATGGCAATGAGCATGATTCAGTTGAGGAATACCCAGATAACGATTTACATCACACAGATGATGACTACTATGGCAATGAGCATGATTCAGTTGAGGAATACCCAGATAACGATTTGCATCACCCAGATGATGACTACTATGCCAATGAGCATGATTCAGTTGAGGAATACCCAGATAACGATTTGCATCACCCAGATGATGACGACTATGACAATGAGCATGATTCAGTTGAGGAATACCCAGATAACGATTTACATCACCCAGATGATGACGACTATGGCAATGAGCATGATTCAGTTGAGGAATACCCAGATAACGATTTACATCACCCAGATGATGACGACTATGGCAATGAGCATGATTCAGTTGAGGAATACCCAGATAACGATTTACATCACCCAGACGATGACTACTATGGCAATGAGCATGATTCAGTTGAAGAATACCCAGATAACGATTTACATCACCCAGACGATGACTACTATGGCAATGAGCATGATTCAGTTGAGGAATACCCAGATAACGATTTGCATCACCCACACGATGACTACTATGGCAATGAGCATGATTCAGTTGAGGAATACCCAGATAACGATTTACATCACCCAGACGATGACGACTATGGCAATGAGCATGATTCAGTTGAGGAATACCCAGATAACGATTTACTTCACCCAGACGATGACGACTATGGCAATGAGCATGATTCAGTTGAGGAATACCCAGATAACGATTTGCATCACCCAGATGATGACTACTATGGCAATGAGCATGATTCAGTTGAGGAATACCCAGATAACGATTTACATCACCCAGATGATGACTACTATGGCAATGAGCATGATTCAGTTGAGGAATACCCAGATAACGATTTACATCACGCAGATGATGACGACCATGACAATGAGCCTGATTCAGTTGAAGAATACTATAACGATTTGCATCAACAATATGAAGAAGAATTGTCAATACAGCTTGATAGTTTTTGCTTTACTGATTTTTACGATGATAACGATGATAATTTGATTGATAGGTATAATGATTATGAAAATGATAATGATAGTTATGAATGATTATTATAGTAGACGTGAATGGGGTAATTCTTATGCTTATTCTAATGATTTTGACTAATTCCAAAGAGCATGTTTGTTTACTTATCAAATTAGCTATTGAATAAATAAATGTGTTAAAGATAATCTGTCTTGGAAAATCCCATACGAATACATACGGTAAATAAGGGGGGGGGGGGGGGGTCAGGCGGGGTGGTCAGGCTTTCGTACAACTGTAAACAATGGTGTTATACATTCCAGTACTGTAACTTTACTGAACTAAGCATGGCAAATCAACAAAATCATTTACCGAGGGGGTGGGGGAACTCAGAATTTTGTATAACTGTAAACAATGGTGTTGACATTCCAGTACTGTCAATTTACTGAACTAAGCATAGTAAATCAACAAAATCATTGTTTTAACGAATTATGGAAAGTGTGTGACTTAAGTGTCTTAAAATGGGGTAGGGTGGGAGGTAGTGGACTGATACGCCACTGTCCACCATGTAGACAAAAACATTAATGACAATGTTATCCTATAAATAATAATAAATTTAAGTCTCGTAATTAATTCAAATCTCGAATTTCATTATCGTCAGAAAATGTATTTATTCTTACTGCACAATATAGGCCTATTTAATAAAATAATTATTGTCATGAAATTTTAAATACAAACTAATAAATATACAAGAAAAATGATAAACATTGCGATCAAAAACAGTTCACATTTGGTATACATAATAGACCTAACACATACACATATTCTAAGTAATAATTCTCGCTATAGGCCTACAGTATGTATTTTGTACTCATATTTCATAAAATATCTTTTATACATAGTATGACATTTTGCCCTCCAATTCGAGACCGCCTTTGAGACCTGTAATTTGGGGTGGTCTCGGTCTCCAATTAGAGGGTTAGCGTTGTGTTAGAAGATTGTTATTTGTTTTTTTTTTATAAAGTGGGGTCAATTTAGAGGGGTCTCGAATTGGAGGGTGCACTATGAAATGCCGGAATCATGCAACTTTAAATGATTACAGTAATACATGAGAAAATTACAATGTAATAAGGTGGTGACGTCTATTTTACAACAGAGAAATACCATTCAAAGGGCGAGAATAATTAAAGAAGGTACACCTATATAGTAGCTAAACATCTTTTTATTATTTCAATTGAACGATGATTCTTTGCACTTCTTGGTGCTTTGCTTTTCCATCCATGCAGTGGTAGCGCCAGGATTTGCCCAAAGGGCCAGGTCCCCGACAGGGGGGGGGGGGTGTGCGTGCCCGGACGCGGGTGAAAATCTCACGAAAGTGTCACAAGGCTTATTTAATCGATTTTCGGAGTCTACTAATTTGTAAAAAAATACATAAGGAATATACACATATTTTATCCACGACGAATCGTGGTTTTTCTCCCCGACGGGGACTGGCCCCCGCGCCACCCCTGCATCCATGGCCAGTTTCGCCGAAGTAATATTACAATGAAAAACAGACAAAAACATGGGATAGGGCATACCCTGATCCTAATCACCTAATAACAACAGTTATAGAAGGAAATTTACAGAAAAGGCCCGAAGAGGAAGAAAGCGAGTTGATTTCTTAGATTATTTGAAAGGACATTCACCGATATTTTATAACGGACAAGCATATTAGCAAAACCAGTTCATATTATACAATGCTAGGTGAGAAATTAAATAAATAACCAGTATTTAATTATAATATAGTAAAATAATATTCATATTTATTTACATATACAGTTGAATTATTAACCAAGTTATGAATATCAATCTTGAGTTAAATTAATGATAAACATTATGAAAAAAATAATCGATAGTATGTTATATACGAGGACAATAACATCAACTGATTCAAAATTCAAAGATGACCATATTTTCTCCGGAGGAGAGCGGCTAACTGTAGCTTATTAGACCTACTTAATTAATATTCTTAAAGTAAAGGAAACCACAACAAAAATATTCAGATTCTATTTTTTTTTTTGTGTTTGATATTTATGCTTTAGTTCAGTCTATTGCGTTGGGTGGTAAACTAGGCCTGCGCCTACAAGCTTTGGTTAAAAATCATTAGAAATCATCCCTAACACATTCATTGCAATACACATCATGAATCTCATTACCATCATAATCAGTATCATGCCCCTAAGACAAAATAATAAGGCTAAATAATACATGAACATGCGACTTCACCTCCTATACGAAAGTACTATAATTATATGAAGGTTAAAAAATATACTTTCCAATATAATTTGCCATTTAGTCCGCATATTGTCACTGTAGTATACGCGGGGAGGGAAAGTGAGAGAGATATTGTAGAGAGAGGAATTAAGCCTGAGCTCATGCTCATACCAAGCTCTATAATACAATATTATCTACTACATTATAATATATTGTAGCTAAATTAATGATCATTTATTATGGTTTTCAGAACATGTGTTCGATTTCAATGTTTTTTAAAAACTTTTCTTTATGGTTAATGTTACATATTTTTCATGTTATTTACGGGAAAACTTTAAATATGAAATTTCTTTGTTTGTCTGTTTGAAAAGTGGACAACAAAGAATCTATTGATATTGATATTGATGTTGACTGTTCACGGCGACGGCAACGACGGCGACGACGACGACACCGGGCGTTACTTCCTTCCTCCGAGCATTCATTTCCGGAATCGTCACATTTGCAATAATAATTAAGATTCTTACACTTCTTACACTGCTTCAATTGACTACTGAGAACCAGGTGTCGATCTGTAGACCTTTTCCATGGTGTCTGAAATTGTAAAAAAAATAGTGTTTTAAAAATAGTTCTACAATTTTATATATTGCTGAGTGTGCCTATGACGGTAACAAATAAAATTTGTAATAATAGGCCCGCACTATCAAATTCATGTGACAAATTTAAGTGAATTTTCCATATATGGCATGATAATGTCATATCATATCCATATATATGGGCATAATTATGTCATATTATATCCATATATGGGAAAATCACATGTAAATTTAGGTCACATAAAATCTGAATGTGGGAAAATCCTTACGAAATAACAAAGTAGGCCTAAAACAAATTAGTTACTATGTAATTTCTGTATTGCTTATACCCCTAGTATTCAAACGTATATCTGCTTACCTGTTTGCTAGGATAAACGTTGCGTCCACATTTCTGAAATTTGTTGCTCATGTCCTTACTATTAGCACTGTACCTTCTTGATATTTCCATATCACCTCCATATCGATCAAAACAATAATCTCCTGAGTATTCATTTTCGGAATCGTTACATTTGCAATAATACTCATAATTCTTACACTTTTTACACTGTTCCCATTGATTATTGAGAATCAAATGTCGATCAAATCCGTTAGACCTTTTCGATGGTGTCTGAAGTTTTGAAAAATAATGTTTTGGAAAATTATTTTATATATAAGGTTTGCCATAATGGTAAAAAATCAAATCTGCAATACTACGAATCTTTAAAGTGTCACACCTTTTCAAATTCTATGTAAACAATTTGAGTGAATTGCCCATATATTAAAATAAATAAATAAATAAATAAATTCATATTATTATTATTATTATTATTATTATTATTATTATTATTATTATTATTATTATATTGATGATGTCATATCACATCAATATTGGCATGATGATATCATATCACGTCCATATATGGGTATATATGACGTCATATCATATTGACGAATTACTGCATTTGCCACATACACTTTGAGTGTGGATAAATCCTTAACAGAGCAAAGATAATTAGTATGTCAATTTTTATTCTACTTAGCCCTTTAGTTGTGTTACATCCGCCTACCTGTTTGCTAGGAAAAACGTTGCGGCCACATTTCTGAAATGTGTTGCCCGTAACTACCTTACTATTAACATTGAACCATCTTGATTTTTTCATACCACCTCCATATCTATTATAACAATAATCATTTTTACGATTATCAAAATAATCATAATCATCGTCATGATCATCATAATCATCGTAGTAATCATCATTCACATGTCCATTATCAGTGGAGCACAGATAATGAAATTGCCTATAAAGGTCGCCCTCATCCTCTTTAATGACCTCATCATTCGGGTATTCTTCTTCGGATTCATCCTCAATGTCATCGTTATCTGTGTCACCTTCACTGTTCCTCATTTTGCGATATCTAAATTTATGAAGATGATATGTATCGAAGTTATAACGTCGGTCCAATCCATCAAGGTTTTTCAATTGCATCTGAAAATAAAATTGAAATTAAAAATCTGCAAAACCAAGAATAATAATAGGCTAGGCCTATTATATACATATATAATATATTATTTATATATATATATATATATATATATATATATAGTGTTAGACTAAGGACATAATAATACATCGTGTAGCATAGCTCTCAACGAATGTAGTCCTGTAATAAATGAATAAAGAAATTGTGTAATAAAATTCCTCTGGCGGGACTCGAACCTGCGACCTCTCGCTGTCAAGACAAGCGTCATAACCACTAGACCACATGGTTGAGCAGATTGAAATACCACCAGATACACTCCATTACACAATAATTACGGCTAGAAACAAATAGTTGCATATAATATAAATCAAGATAGCCGTTAACACTGTTAAATTATATAATAATCATCAAAGAAAGGTAAATACAGTGTTAGAATAAGGACATAATAATACATCGTGTAGCATAGCTCTCAACGAATGTAGTCCTGTAATGAATTAGTGGGGAGTGGGGGTGCTGATGAGGGGGTGCGAAGGAAAAGTGGGGGGAGGGGCTCGATGATCAGTTGAGGGGCGCTGATTCGCAAAATATGGTGATTTTAGGTGATTTTTAACTACCGGTACTTCACCGTGATTTGAAAAACTGTCAGTATACTCTCTGTCTCTTATACACATCTAGATGTGTATAAGAGACAGGTCCAAGGGTAGCCCCAGTAGATCAACTAATGAAGAGAAACAAGAAAGGCGAAACACCATTACATATTGCTGTCATAAAGGTAGATTTTTTTCTCTGTATTGTTGGTAATTTGCAGATACCTTTTTTCAACCTCATAATAATCTAGGGGTTGTACATTATTTTAATTCTACTATTTTTGTGTTGGTATTTTATGTCTAACTGCAGTTTCAAACATTTAAATCCTTAACACTCATATCAATTGTTATAGCTACTAAATGATACATTTTGTGGTAGCAATATTTGTCGCTAATTGTTTTTATCTGATGTTGCTACGATAAATTTTTGGTAATTGTGAAGCTACCGTAATATTGAATTGCCTGGTACTCTTCTAATCCTCAGGGAGACATTCAAGAAGTGGAGACATTACTAACACAGGGAGCTGATCCCAATGTCAGAGATTATGCTGGTTGGAGGCCTCTGGTTTGTAACAATATGTTTTAATAAATTATAAATATAAATAAATGAAATGTTAAAACAGCAGGGTCATAGCTGTAGAAAATAGGGATGGGTGGTATACATTTTAAGGGTGGGTGGGTGATAACACTGATGAACTTTAAATAATAAGAGTGAATTTTTTGGGGATGGGCAAGGAGTTAATAAATTAGCTAGGTGTCAAATTTCAGGGCTGGGTGGCCCCATCCACCTCTGCAACATTTTAAAAATAAATACATTAAATTGTAGGTCATTCAATAACATGATTGCTTATGGAGTGAAAACCTTCAATTCTAGAATGCATTGCAATAAAAAAAAAAATAAATAAAACGAACAATTATGTCGACATAACTCAGTAGCCCTATCTATCTGTTGGCTGGGGTGCATCTCTGACATTTCTTGGGTACCACATTTTTTCACGTTTGAATAGAACAGGGGGAGGGGTGCTCAGTGACATCTTAAAAACCTCCCCGGTTACGCCACTGATTTTGATTGACATTTTCGTGAACATTGCGGAGTATCATAAATGTAATCACTATCACGCCCAGGTTACTTATAATAAACATAACCACCTCAATGATCATCATGATAAATAGAGTAATCATAATCATAATTATGAATTTATTTACATGCATAATAACCAATGCAGATTGATAATCATTATGATATTGACGATTATGAAGATAATGATGATAAATGTGACGATCATGGTAATCATGCGCACGTTCAATATCAATGGAGTGTAGATTATGAAATTGTCTCAAAATTCTGCTTTCATCTTGATGAAGTAATCCTACATCTTCATCCTCATTGTCATCATCGGTCGCATGCTCAGTATCAGTGAACTGCAGACTATGAAATGATCTAAAACTTTTTCTCAACACTCTGCCTTTTTGATTAAGTACATCTTCATCCTCACTGTCATCATCGTTCGCATGCTCAGTATCAGTGGACGGTAGATTATGACATGATTGAAAAAATTTGCTCAAAACTCTGCCTTTATCTTGATTAAGTACATCTTCATCCTCAATGGCATCATCGTTCGCATGCCCAGTATGAATGAGCGGTAGATTACGAAACGTTCTAAAAAAAAGAACATCATCGTCGGAGTCCGATTTTCCCTCTATGTCATCATCGTCATCTGTGTCAACTTCTCTGGTCCTCAAGTTTCTGCAATAATATATGGTAAATTCCTGCGGATGTTCTTCACTGAGATCCAAATCTCGATCCAATCCCTGAAGTTTTATCTATTAAATTTGAAATTTCAAAAAGTGAATAATCTGCAAATCAAACTTTATATCATGTTAACACCTATGCGTCTATCAAAATTAATGAGAGCAAACAAAGAAACTAAACTGAATTTTTAATTGATAAGTTAAATTTTAATAAACTGTAATTGTTGGCATGTATTTCTACACATCGGTACCGTTCGTCGTGCACACCAACCTGCCAGGCAGGGAACTAGATTGCGCCGCAAAACGAACACAATTATGATATTTCTGGGTAGTCCGTATCGAAGAATAAGGAAGGAGTGCGAACAGAAATGGTCAACATTATTTTTAAGACAGTCGAGAATGTAAATTTGTGATTTTCTGTAATAAAATTTCAAAAATTTTGAATCTTTACATTTTATCCAACAATCTATCTTTAGGCGTTAACGTTGCCATAAAATGAAAGGTGCGATTCATCCAGCTCTACCCTTCTGACCCCAGTTAGTCCATTTAACCACAGTCCATCGAAATCATGATTGCCAAATATACCAATTTATGGTTCCATTCCAGTGTCGTTATTGACAAAATGATTCTCAAAATCCAAATTTAAACCTTTCCGTTTATCATTTATAAGGAACAACCAACTTATAAAAAGATAAAAAATATATTCTAATTTTAAGACTTTTCATGAACATCGTCAGTCAAATCAATTGTTTCATCAAATAATATAGAAATATATTTTTAGGTTATGAATTCGTTGCTGGGTTTGTTGACATCTTATGTTTAATTGAAAGCTTATAATATATCACCCAAAAAAAGGAAATATTTATTTAAAACACCAGGGCCCAATAAATCGTATAATGTGTTACGTCTAGGCCAACAAACTATAACGTCTTGAAACTTTATAGATGGATAAAGCCACTGCTTATTGCATATACTTAAAGGCTTCCCGTCCTAAATGTCGATGTCGTTTTCGACATTATAATTTGTATAGGCCTAATGTAAATGTCATTAATGTTTCCTGTTATGTAATGGTTGCTGCGGTGTCGCAGTGTGGAATTGATCCAAAAGTCAAATCGCGGCCTGAGTAGGCTATTTAGAAGCATCACTTGTGCTCCATCATAGGCCTACATTTACATATAGCGATGTATCATGTCCGTCTTTTTTAATAGAATTCGCAGACCTCACTATTATATTGATAATATGACTTATCGCTACTGTTTACAGTACGGGGTATATGCCAATAGTAAACTTAAGTGGCAACCTTTTCACAATTAAGACGCATAAAAAAGATACTCTACGTAAATCTCATTATAAGAGTGAACTCAGAGTAGTTATTGGTCGTGAGAAAAAATTCTGTTACCGTAACATGAATTGAACCCATGAATTGAGATTGGAAGCAAGCATTTTAACCACCAACAAGCAATTCAACTCCGCTCTACTATTTGGATGAAACTATTTAAACTAGGCCTATATTAGGCTTAATTAATGTTAAGATGAAACAAAATGTAATACATTCAATTGGGTTCAGATACTGAGTGCAATTTTAGTCTCGTGATTAAATAACCACACTGTAGTCTAAACATTGTATTAATTCATAATATTCAGTGTCGTCACAAGTTTGTCTATTTTTTGTGCAAAACAGCTAAAATAAGGAATAGTGAACGGAGTAATGTATAATTGATAGCGTTGTTTGAAATCAAACACCGAGCTCTGATTATCCACTAATTAGTGAGGGTGTGATCTGCAACAGTACCGTAATATACCGTAAAGTGAACGTCGCCCTCACGTACTGACTGTACCCACCACACCCACCCGCCACACGCACACCTTGACATTACCAAATTCCAGACAAGCGCCCTCAATGTTAACCAAAGTAACAGTGATTGATAAAATGCCTGCTAATCATTCATCTTTCCTCCACGAGTAGTGAAATATCATATCGAAATATTACGTTTAATTATAGATTATTTAAAAATTTTAGTGTGGATGAAATAAAAACTATAATAATTAGCTGAACAGAGGGGTCGTCTTCTAAATTATTTTAAGTTGTGTTTTACGGTTTAAAACAAAATATTACTCAACAGAGGGAGGTAAAACCTAAGATCAACCAGCCGTAAACGGTAATCATTCAACTTGAAGTTGCTATTTACACACCGGTGCCTTGAAAAGCGAGCCGCCGCGCCTTGCATGTACTGTATGTAGTCGAGTGGATATAATTCTAAATTCGAATTTTATAGGTTAATTTAGAAGCAAAAGAAGGACTTTTTTTACAATTATACTGAGAATTAAATAAGAGGTGAGTTTGTTTTAGTCAGAGACATGTTTTTAATTATGACATTGCAGGGAGATGATACCGTTTGTTGTTATAAAAATATTTCATATGAAACCGATGGGATGGATTTCGGATGATGATTGTGCTAGGGAGAACTGTGATGATGATGGTGACAATCAAGCGCAAGGTGCTTCAAGGCCAGGCCAAGTGATAATAATGCAGTGTGTTGTTGATGTAGCACCCTTTGCTCATCCAGCCTAGGTAGCTAAATAAAGAGATAGGGTTTTTTCCAGTTTGCCATGCTGAACTAAGCAAATTAAAGTACCGTGATATAAGAAAAGAGATATATTATTGATCATCCAAAATCACAGTTCAAACAAACTTCACAAACAAGTCTGAGTGAGTGGCACAGGAAATTATTCTAATCTTAGCTAGGCCTAGGCTACAGATTGTCCAATGATGAAGTATGTTGAATTTATTGATGAAGAAATTTGATTGACAAGCAGTAAAAAGTTGATGATTTATGAAGAGTGATATGCCTAGGGCCTAGCGAGGCCCAGACTAGGCTATCTGCCTACGCCTAGTTAAATTTGATAGCATGTTATTAAAGTTTACTATGAAAAATTTCTTGGCTAGGGGCCTAGCCCTAGAACATGTTGAGCATTCTGATTTAGCAGTATAAATGATCAAATTTAAGTGTCTCACTCTCAACTAGCCCAGCCTAAGCGAACTTAAATAAGTGCCTTTTTTGCTAAGTACTACATGCTTTCATATAAATTCAGTGGACCAAAATTATATCTTGAAAGGATTGCAGTTAATCAAGAGTGTGGACACATAGGCCTACCCAACCTGGACCCTTGTATAGTGAATCTTAAATTCATGATTTCTGATGGATATTGTCATAGGCAGATAGTCCATGTATCATGCAGGCGCATGACAGTTGGGCCCATGCCCAACTGTCTGCGTACACCTGACTCTGACCTAACGCCCGTATTCTTAAAACAAACTTTAGTCGAACTTCGAACTAGAACTTAATTTAGTGCTAGTTTCAACTTCAACCTCAATTTGTATTCACAAACAACGTAGTCGAAGTTTTAACTACGACTAAATCAAGTCCTAGTTTTAGTTAAACTGAAGACGACTGGCAAGCAACAACTATCAAACTAACCAATGAAAAGAGCTAATTTTAATAGCAGACGAAATTTTAGAGATCCGGTAATGCGGATGAATATTAAGCTGCCGTCTGTGGTTCAAAAACGTATTTCCTCATAATTCATAATAGATCATCATTCGCTTAATTAATTTTCTATACTAATAACTATATTAGTTGTTAACATATTACGATAGAGAATTTGAACAGTCACTGAAAATTTGCTTTCTTTGGAGAACTGTTATAGTTGAGCCCGAGCGAGGGCGGCGCCATCTTTGTTGTTGTTATGGCGAAGCTACGTGACCGCAGCGCGAGGGATTTCGTGCAAATCAGGAACTATCGCATGTGGCTGGAATAAACATGTTGATTTCTCCTTTTAGAAGATGAACTTAATGTCTCTTTTGTTTAACACACCGAAGATATATCAAACCTGCGTATACAATCGTTTTTCTTCGTTTCACTTTATAGTGAGTTACAAAAAACATGTTTTTAGTGGGGTAAATATTTCAAGTCGGCGATTTAGCCTGACCCTAGGCTGACTAAAAAAATCGGCCTGCGGAGGTGTCATTTTAGTGGAGGTTCGCGTCATTTAGTTGCAGTGCTAGTCAAAGTTCGTTTTAAGAATACGAAATGACGTAATTTTTAAGTTTTAGCTCGAACTACGACTAAAGTTTGTTTTAAGAATACCGGGGTAAGAGTGTCATGTTCAGGTATCAGAAATAATATTAACCCAACTTTTTTTTTTACCTCAGCCCCAACCTGTGGGCTGAGTTGGGTGTTCCCTATATTGTTTTCCCTGTCTGTTAGAAATGTCACCGCAGAAGATTAATAGGGAACATGCGAAATGTAAAGGGCCTTTTTAAAAGTTGTATGTTCAAAAGTTTACAAAATATTCGTCTTAACAACACAAACATGTTTTGTAGTACAATAAATTAGAGAAGGGTTGGGGTGACTGAACAAGCAGGCAATGCCTGTACTGTATACACAAAGTTAATTGAGCCACTTTCCTTGCATGAAAACCACCAAATTTATGATGAAAGTCATCATTGCATGCTATTGTAGAATGCTTCAACTGTAGGGACCTAGTCCCCAAATCCAGATCCTTACTTAGAGCTTTATCCTAGACTTTACCAGTGCATGTGGGTACTCTTTAGACCTCTGCCATTAATAGAAAACATACTCATTAATAAACAATGACTGATTCAGTATTTTATTTTGTATACCACTACCAGTACTGCAATATACCATTTGTTGTTGGATCTTGAATCAAGAACCATATTTACCAGTAATGAAACAAAAACACTAGTTTCTCATTCTAATATTTTGAAAAAAGGAGAATGAGAGGCACTTTTTTTTCCTATTTTTTTCAATCCGAGATGGCAAATCCAAGATAGTCGATGGAAAACAGATACTGTACTACTTTCTCACTTTCGCCAAGTAGATACATTAAAAGAAAATAAAACGACTAGACATGATTAATTCTGTACCGCCTATGTATCCCCAACCATGAACGATCGAGAGAGAAATTTTACTGATGTGAGTTACTGTAGCCAGATTTTTTAAAATAAAGCAAATTTAAAAAATAAAAAATTGGTGAGGCAGAGAAAATGGATGCTCGAGGAGAAACTAGTATTTTTTTTATTCTGTCTTAAATATTAACCAGGTAAAATGACCCATTGCTTAATTCTGCTGTATACCAGTTTGTAAAGTACAGGTGTTCAGTAATTGGTTGTTGATGTAATTTGAATTGTGCAATTTTCAAGTGTAAACAGTAATTTGATTTGCCAGAACCTTGCCAAAAGCTGATTGACATACCTATGGAGGTCAGTGGGTTAACTTACATGTTGGATTTGAGGGGACCCTACAAATTGTATCGTTTTAATATCTAGGACTGTGCCTCGAGAATACTTAAAATAGGGTCAAATATTGTATTTATGTACAGTACAATATTTAGTATTTTCTGTATTTATCCTATCATATAATACCAGGGAGTTGTTATAGTTGATATAACAACTCCCTGGTAATACGTTAAAACAGCAAATTTATTGCTTAAATTGCACATTATTCTTTGCTGAAAGAGAAATTTAGCTAGCTCTAATAGTATTACTATATATTATGTTGTGCTTCTTCTTCTATGACCTTTAAACTACTGTTTTCTTTAGAAAATTATTCTTGGGGTTGTGATGTCATGCTGATATTGGTTAGCAAGCTTAGATTAGTTACCATAGTAACCTTTAATAACGACCTTCAGTCTAAAGGACTGTGGTAGAAATGATGCTCTATGCAATTGAGGCAGGCAATCAACAATTTCAATGCATAAAGTAAGTTGAACTAAAGCATTATGCTACCATTCTATGTCAGTGGATTTTATGTCATAGCCAATGTGGATATCATTGAGAATATTTAAAAATCTATCAAACAGTATTCTTTGAGATATTGTACGGCTACCGTACCCAACTCGGATGTTGATTGTTTTCATTTTAAATTAGGTTATAGACTAAAAATGGACTAAGAAAATACATAACTATATATCAAAAGTTAAATCATAGGTTTTTTTTTTTTTGGTGGGAGGGGGAGGATGAAGGGCCGAGATTTAATGACTACTGACAAAACGAGTGTTAATATATTAAACTCAAGTTTTAAGCTGTAAAACTTACGGCCAAATTTAATTAAAAACATGTTTCTCGTATACTTTATTTTTTTTCTGGGTGTATTCACTTAAAATTTAGAAAGAGAAAATAGAAGAGAAAATCGCAAGCAATACAGAAAGGAGTCTGTATTGTGTCTTGGTCTTGCATCCGCCTATATTTACGATGATATTGTGTGTGGTGACATCTTTGTGTAGAAAAAGAGGAATTTTATCCTCCTTATCATCAAGTTGGCCTAGAAGCCATGAACCGTATTTTGTGTGCATAAGTATTGATGCATTTATGACAAGGAGAGAAAACCAAGGGATTTCCAGTCAGTGATTCAAAGGTTTTTAACTCTTGTGTTGGGTTATAGGAGGATTGGAAATAATCTTTGATTGCTAAGAATACTGTACCAATGTCATGTTGGAAATTAAAGGTTCATGTTGATACTGTGTAAACCTGCGTTTGAAGTTTATTTTGCATCTGCGTAGGTGTCGACTACCGAAGGCCACGAGCACCAGGCGGTGTAAAATGCCTGGGCATTTTGTGGCATAGTCCGTCTAATTTAGTTCATCCATGTTTGTTTTGGTTATCCTTCATATAACATACTACTAGTTTCTTATTGTAGCTTTACTATTGAACATAATCCTTGATTACTAAGAGGAGGGAAGAAAGGTACCTCCCTTCCCCTTAAAAAAAAAACACAACAAAAAAGTAGTCTTTAGCCAAATAGCCAAATCCTAATAAAAGCTGAATTTGGCTAAATATTTTCATTCAAAATTAGCCAAAAAGCTAATGGAATTAAAGCTTTAATTCCTTATATTCTTTTGTTTTTGGCTAATCAACTTTCTATTTGGCTAATTATTTTCATACTGAGTTAGCCAAATTGCTAAATATTGTTTTTGTCCAGCTTAAACTCTGACTGTTGTAATTTAAAGCTAGGGTAATGATATACTTGTAGACGGATTCTGCCCAAAAAAAAAAAAATGGGTCTCCATACAACCTTGGTATAGTTTCCCTCGGATATCGTTTTTCAATGTTAAATGTTGTTATCCTTGCTTGGCTTGGATAATATTGACTTTAGTAGCTAGGTATAATGAAGGTAGTCACGAGGGAAGGTATGACCAGCTGTGAGGACAGTCAAAATTCAGTAAGATGATCTTGAAAGAATAATCTTCACTGTTCATTTCTCTTCATAATGTATTAGAAAAAAAAAACTGCATCATACCTGATATGTTAAAAACATGAATTTGTATTCACTGTACACAAGAGCTTAAAGCCAACAACTGTGATGAATGAATGCATGGTGTAAAAATTCTGACCATACTATCACATTATATGTGACAAGTAAATGTAATACCGTAAAACCTTAAATTGAAGCCCCGGGCTTCTGTTTTTTGGAACTTTAGATGGGCTTCTTTTCTAGGCTACTTTTGCAAAGTAAAGATGGGGGCTTCTTTTCAAAATGAATGCTGTAAATTTTGGGAATTGCTATTATAAATCAATAAATAAGGCCACTACGTATAACATCAATCTATATCATGGAGTGTATTAACTGGCTTTAAATCACCTAAACTACTGTATAAACCAAGCATGTTTTTAATTTATTTAGTTTCTTTGCAATTCATGTATGGTGTATGTACTGTAGTATAGTATTTCGAAAAGAAGCCTAGATGCTTCTTTTCGAGGCTAATTCTGAAAACTGAAGAGGTGGGCCTCAATTTGAAATGGGCTTCTGCTCAAGATTAAGTCCATTGGGTTTCAATTCAAGGTTTTTTTGTTTTTTTTATAAGAACACATTTATAAGAACATTGAAATTGCCAAAAAATTAACAAGTTGAGGCGTAGGTAAAATGTCATATGATGTTTTTATTTAAAAAAATTAAAAGGAAAGAAAACGAACATATCATTATCTATACCTTACTTGCAGTAGGTGTGACTATGTAATTAATACTCTCTATAATACAGTACAATAATATATTGCTGTACAATAATAATTTTCCACATTTGTAAAGTGTTGTAAAACTAAGGACAAAATAAGAACATTTTGAGCCTGAAATTGGCAAAAAAATGAGAACACTGAGTCTGGGCAAAATTTTACTGGTTCTTAAAAAAAAGTTTTATGATAGTATGTAGGAGTAAGGAGAGAGCTTTAGCAGGTACCTTTCATCAGTTGGTAAGTGAAGGCTTAGCTGATTTTAGTCATATTGATTAGGGTGAAGACAATCTGGCTTTGTATCTTTTATTTATTTTTGATTATAGTCAGTGAAGACATTTTGGTCATTGTTAACAGGTTGAGGTGATTGATCATTGTTAGCACATTGGGGTGAAGACATTGTATTGGTTATTGTTAGCTTACCTCCATGTTGTCAGCAAGTTGATTGTGGTGGTCACGGATGGGTGATACCAATCCATGAATTCAGTTTGAGTCTGTTTTTCTTAAATAACAATAGAATGATACCAATACTGTTGTACAAGGGCGTCCAATAAATCATTATACACAAGGCCTCCTTCTAAGGTAAGTATACTCATAATTTCCTGGATTTCTGTTTATTATTGTGTAAACAGAGGAACATTTAATTGTAGCACATTTTGTGATCAATCATTTGAAGCTGTTATTGTAGAAATGGATAGTAACCAATGTACTGAGTCTAATCCTGGCAGGAAAAAAAATACAGGTCTCCCTCCAATTAAAGACTACTTTTGGGGTCAGGGTTTCTGTGGTCTGTAGCAGCTTTGGTCTCTAAAATAGAATGATAAAGATAAAAGACATTTTTTTTTAATTTGGGACCTTAGGAAAGTGGTCTTTAATTGGAGGTTAATTTAAATTGGATGTTCTTTAATTAGAGGAAGACCTGTATGTCAATTTTTTAAGCCTTAATAATAGTTGATAGATAAGAGTCTTAAGTTTAAATAATAAGTCCTATCTCTCATTGATAGTATCAAAGTAAACTAATTTGGATATTTCCTAGGTTTTAAAAATGTGGTTTTTTTTTAAATTTAAAAAAGTAATAAAAATATGAAAGTATGATAAGTGAGTGGGCTGAAGCCATGGCTGAAGTATTTCAGTCTAGACATGCTATGCTATGGAATATTGGCAGTCTCATATTGTGTACAGTAACCCTATACTTCCATTAAGTGTACTGTTCATCACTTGGGATATGTTACATCAAAGATGTACTCCAGGTGTTTTCTTTCCAAAATGTGGATACCTGTGTTACACAAACTTCCTGGTTTGTACAGTTGTGCTTTACTGTTTAGTAGGTGTAGGATAAGCTAGTTTCAAAATATTTGGATCCACTTCAGATTTTTTCCCCCTTGTTTTGCGTTATTTTCTAAAGATCAATGGAGGAGGGTGGAATTAAAACAAAATTTTGTTTTCTTATTTGGCAATTAGTTTTGCCAAAAAGTTGTAAGTGATACATTTTTCTAATAATAATATGAAGAGGATATATTTTTTGTTATATGGATAAGCACTTTATTTCATGCGTACCTCATAATTTGAACTTGAAAATGATATTATGTGGTAGTCAAAAGCGTGTTTTTAAGCATTACTTAGGCTTGAGTATTCATTCCAAACATACTAATTGGTAAAATCCTTTATATTATCTAAAATAAACAGGCCTAAATGTCATTTGCTATGATGATATCTGTATTCATTACTTTATGCTTTTATTGTAATTCATATCATTGGTACAATTATGGTTGCTACTGTAATTGACAGATACTATAATGGTTTCATATTTGGTATACCTGCTAACCAGCACAACCATAACGTAGTACAAGGACTGTTAATATTCCATATCACAACATAAATACCATTCATTAGAAAAAACATCCCATAATGTTATCCAGGTAAACCGTAACCTTATCATGACAGTATAAGCTGCTTGATGATTGTTAATGTGATGTGCTTAACGTACATATTATGCTATGCGTGGATGCCTGCTTAGTTCTACTGTACTGTTGAGCTTTAATAATAGTAAGAATTGATTTATTTGTAGAAGCTGGCTAGTGGACAGAGGTCATAGGATCATTCAGTAGTGCTGCACTTGCAAATGTTGTGTTCATGATATTCAAGGTTCTAACAGTGAATGTATTGATTTCCCTTGTACTACAAGGCTGCAGTGCTTTGACTTGCATATACCAAACATGATATATAATACCGCCAGTAATTTTTAATCAGATCACATAATTTCTTAACACCTTCTTATCATCACTGACTAGTGGTTTGTGAACAGTAGCACCAAACACGATATACTGTACTGGTAATTTTTAATCAGATCACATAACCAACAGATCTGTGATTTTCAACAATAAATGCCTTCATTGCACTCATGCATGCAGTGATTCTATAAACTATTTCAAGCTATATATTTTGCACATTTAAGTTTACAGTAATGTCAACTGTTGACCTGAATCCAATCTAGCCTGAGGGATTTTGAGGCCCATATTACAGGTACTGCAATGGTGAGAGTTGTAACAATTCAGTATTATATGCAATAATATATGACATTAGTATGTGTTTTTGCAGAGGGGGTGGGGAATATGTAAGTGTTGATGTTTGTGGGTGTTTGCATGTGTGTGCAGGATTTCTTGCATGAATTCAAAACACTCATACTGTACAAATTACAATAGGGCATATTATCTGTCTTGAATTATATTTAGATTGAGTTTTTTTTATATTAAAAATTCTTTATTTATTCTTTTGATTATTTTTATTTAAAAAGACATTTATTGTCACTGGTGTACTTACAGCTATTACATTTAACAATTAATAAATACTTAGATAATTTGATCCTAGACTTACTATAAATTGCGTCAGGTGTATTGTTGTAGAGTGTGTAACAAACTTGGCATTATAAATTTGCTAGGCGACTGAGGACATTAATAGTAATTTGTAATAGCTTGATCTGGCAGCAATTGCAATTTATTGAGGATCTTCTGAAAGGCTTTCATAGAGTAAGGTCAGTAGATGATATGATTGACAGTGACATGTTTTCATCAGTCAACAGCATCAACAGCGGTTCAGAAGCAGCGTGGGATACAACAGAAATAGGTGTCTGGACCGATTCATTCTGTTAGTTTGTTACACTTGGCATAATGTGTTGATGACATTTTCGATGTTACAGCCATTGCTGACTTGCTTTAATAATAGCTTAGACTGTTTGTTGAGTTTACATGCTATTTTTTTGTAAATTGCTTGTCGAACTTAAAATTTAGAAAGCAATGTACTCATAAAGAAAAAAAAAGATAAAAACACTACACTACATAATTGAATGGTGCTACCAAAGAATTCATTAAGTACATTGCAGATTTACCAGTGCTTCTGGATGGCACTCTCAGAAATAAATTTAATTTTTTTTTTTTTTTATGGGGGAGTTGGAGGGCTATTTAAATCCATCCCTGTGAGGACAAGCATACAGAATGTTATGTTTTCTTTTTAGTTCTCTTCATCATTACTGTAATTACTATATATTCCTATTCCTTACAAGGTAATTCAGTACTGTATTTGAAAATTTCCTGTCATCTGTATTTATTACCACTGTAAGTGTATGATGACAGCTAATGAGGTTTTTAATGTAATGTATTCAGAGAAACAAAAACATAAACTTAAAGTAGACTTATTTATTGCTTTGAGTGAATGCAACTGAGTGTGTTTACTTTCTTCAATATTTATGAATGCTGAAAATCTCCAGCTACTCATTCAACTTGAAATAAGCCATTTGATGATACAGTAACCGGTAATGACAACTGCTACATGTATATGATATGTCCCCAATGGGATGTTACTTCTGTGTGTTTAATAGTTTACCTGAATACTGTAATTTAAACAGAAATTATCCTTCCTATAATGTCCTTAGATTTTTAATACAACATCACTATGTTTTATAATAAATTTATTTTTACTAGTTCCATGTATGTAACACATTAACTGCAACTCACATCGTGAACTAACACAATCAAAGTAGATTGTGTTAGTGAAATTAAGAAAGCACGTCAAAATACACGCTGTTGTTGTTAAGGACTTTTTGTGTGGTAAAGAATACAAACTTGCTTGACAACCAATACGTGCTCGTTTTGACGCACTACTGTGATTTCACGAACTAACACAATCTACTTTGATTGTGTTAGTCCGTGATGTGAGCGACAAATTCTTGGATGTGAAGATTATATCCAGGCACACACTGAATTGATAGTTGTCGGCTGACGCTATTCCATTGAAAAAGCAACATAGCGAGGCGTGCCATCGCATAACAGATTGTTGACTCTGATTGCCACTGAAAATCAGTAGACGCCATCACGTCAAGACCTCACTAAGATGCCAGCCAGCCGATGGTTGTGCCGATGTGCGTGCAACAGCTATGATTGAATAGCATTTGGTAGAGTGGTTGCAAACATCATTTATAGCGCTATTTCATGAAGATAGAGCACTCAAAGCGCGGACTATAGCTCATACAGTAACTTCTTATCATCTAAGGGTCTCTCCACCCAGGTATATAAATGGGTACCGGCATATGCTGGGAAGTTAAAACAGACTGCAGTGCTGGAGGAGTGGCGAACTCCCACAGCCTAGCTCAGTTCTGGCACAAACGCCAAGAAAAGAGAGAGGGGCACCCTGGCATGTGAGCCCAGAGCTTCAGGTTTCGACCTTTACTACTTTACTAAGGGTCTCTTCATAACTGAGCTAGCCAGTAAACCAGCTACAGTACTCTTTTCTGTCCACAATAGGGACTATATATATGGACTAGTACACCGTGGTAGCCTTCCTGCAAGTCTCAAAAGATGTACAGGGTTCTTTATAGTGCACATGAGCCAATTTTGTACTCTTGGATTACAGTTTATAGTCCTCATCAGAAGACTTGTTCCACCTCCAGAACCATAGGCAAGCGTGCTGTTTGAACCAGCACCGATACTATGGCTGTAGGTTGCAGAGCCCCTGCCTTAACTGCTCGGCCATTTGAGCTGACTACTTTTATCTCATGAATGTAGTGTGAGGTATTACCCAGGCTTCACAGAGATGATTTACCGTACGGTTCAGCCACAATCCTAAAGTTGAAGTTCCTTTAAATGTAGGATATTTTATGCATATCAATGTCATTTTACATAAATTTCTGTTATCATGGGAAACAAATAGTGAGTAGTACAAGTGATAGTCATTCCTGATATATCAAAAATCTCTGATCACTATTGTTGACGTAATAATCCAGAACAAAGACTAGCCACTTAAC
The DNA here is from genome assembly GCF_011630105.1 of Anneissia japonica. NCBI lineage: Eukaryota > Metazoa > Echinodermata > Crinoidea > Comatulida > Comatulidae > Anneissia > Anneissia japonica. The sequence goes on from NW_022755542.1 coordinate 1,834,154, forward strand.
AGATATTAAGCTGTCTTCTCATTGGATTTATTTCTGTGGTCGGACCATGGTCAAACTCTGTTGGCATAATCAAAATAAATCCAGTGTCAACAGCCTGGAAAACATTGATCTTAAAAGTATTAGTTAACGTCATGGAAGCTTGAATAGATCCGTGGTTAATTTATCCAAGCCAAAAAATTAACTGACCAAATTATGCATAACAATCCAAAGTTAATACTTGTCATGGTATTGTTCAAGTATATGCCTACCACCTAATTATTGGACTCTCTAGGTCTATACATTAATCTAAAATATAAGTGCGGTAATCCTACAGGTACGTATGATGGTCGTTTGATGATTGAAAAAGTTCAGAATCACATGGCGGCAAACTCACATACTCGCTAGACCAATGCGCATGAGTCATTAAACCAAAGGTGCATTTTTCATTCTTACCAACAGGAAACTATGTCAATAGATTTTGTTGATTGTTGTAGCGTTCTATTTACCTAGCTATTGTTATGTAGTTGAATTGTCTACCTCGTTCCCAGAGCGATTGGGTGTTGAGTAAATAGTTGAATGCACTTATTGTGCACAGTGTGTGGCATTGTCGTGTTTTAGAATGGAGTGCCTGGGCTTAATGTGTAGTAATTTAACGCTGTTGCAACTCTAAAAATGTTTTATTCATCAATTTCAAACAAACTGAGAAGTAATAAATATAGGTCAGGTTATTTTATTTTTGTAGTTTTTGTTATAAAATATGAAAAACCCTAAACAATTCAATGGAAACATGAATAAACAATTTAAAATCATTCAGTACATAGTGTCTACTTTTTTAACATTCTGTAGAATACCTATAGAAAGTGTAACTATAGGCCTAGTTTTTTTAGTAAACCCAATCTATTGATACAGGTATACGTTTTCTACTATGTACTACAGTATGAGATGATTCCTGCGATCGCAGTATTTTGTCCTTATACCCTTCATTCCTCTATTTTCCTGATGGCTGTAATCTCAATGAAATACTACAACAAACCTCAGATATGCAGTTTAACACATTTAATTTAAATACAGTGCACCCTCCTGGAGTGCAAACTGTAGTCAGAATACAGTTACTGTATTTTCATTAGATATTTGAAACACACAGAAGATAATGCTAATTATATTTTTATATTTAAAATCTTCTAGTGATTCACAATGGCTGAAGTAGTACCTAATGATACACAAGAGCCGATGGTGAACGGAAATACAACACAGCCAACACCACCTCCACAGGAGGAACTAACAGAAGCGGAGATTCTAGAAAAGGAAAGCCAGAGACCAGCAAATATCAAAGCTGATATGAAAGATATGGAACGCAACCGACGTGTATCTCTGATCCTAAACAGTCAGGCATTCCGTGAGGAGTTGGAAGCCATAGTTGAAAGCCAACTAAAGGTAAATGTAGATTGCATATGTGATGTTCATTTGTAAATGACTGGTTTGAATCATGCAAAGACCTTCTCCATAGCCCGCATCCTGCAACAAGGGGGAACAAAAGAATGAACCAGTCCATTCCCCACCGATTTGTATACCTTGTTGACCCTTTTGTGTATGCATGTTTTGTTTCATCATTAAAAGATATTTAGTATTAAACAGTTACCAAGATTTCTTTAGGTTTTAATAAATTCTTTTTAAATACACATTTACCTCTATTTTTATAACTAGGATTAATTCCAACCAAGGCTGGTAGTATCGCTAGACCTTTTCTGGACTTAGTCGGAACCTTCAACAATTCTAAGATATTCTAGGTATATAATACTGTTCATTTAACCAAGTTTTAGTTCATTGTTACAAGAAGGATCTTACTAAGTATTGTTACTTTCTAATCCAAAAACTAAAGTTTATCACATTTTTTTTTACAGAAGCATACAGAAGCATAGTTTGATTATTTAAGGTACCATATTTATTATTGCCCTGACAGTTGTCTGTCTCAATTATTAATCATTTCTAAATAGCAACGAGTGACTATTGACAAAGATTGAGGAAGTTTGCAATTTAAATGGTGTAGAAAAAGGAAAAGGCATATTATTTACTGTAGGAATAGGATGTAATCTATTATTTTGATTTAGTCACTAATCACATAATCTAAATAATCACATTCTCAGTGCATCAATGCTTAACGCTAAGCATTCATCATTCTAATATTGAATTTTGATTGATTGAACATCATTCTGAAACTAAATTAAATTGTATCTATTGGTCTTCAATCTTCCTGTTGTGTCTACAGTTATGGTATTTAACGTTATCTATCCTTTTTTTTAAAACTCAACTACCTCCTACATTGGTTGTACAATTCTACAACATGTATGTAGTTATGGTGGGCGGGGCCACCCAGCCTTGAAGTTTTCCACCCAGTCTAAAGCTAATTTCATGGCCCTCCACCCACCGTTATTAACTTGCTTGCCCATGCTTAAAATCTACTCTTATTAATTAGAGTTTACCAATGTTATGAATCACCCACTCACCCTTAAAATGTCTACTACCCTTTCTTAGTTTTCTATATCTACAACCCTGCTACAATTAACTGATTGTTTCAATACTCACATTTTGACAATAACAAATTGACTGATTGATAAAATAATTAGCTTTATTTTCTAATTCCAATACATAACCATGGAATTGCCCTCTTCTTGTTTGTTCAATTTTTCAATGAAAGTTGGTACCATGTTATTTAAAATTTACTGTAGCAATAACATATTGGTTGGTTGATTGATTGATTGAAATAAAGATGAAGTGGTTTTGATTCTGATGCTAATTCCTTGTCAACTGGATTTAAGCTTCATAAATCTGTCAGTCTTTGATGGTTAAAAAAAGTTAAGTTGTGTTTCAAGCATGATTGATATATCAGTAATCAGGTTATTATACAAACTTAATGTCCTGAAATTGGCCACAAATGTATTTGCTACTTTTTTTTTTATTTCCTTCACATCCAACTGCAAGTACACTCGCCACTTACAGGATGGAATAATGCTTTATAAACCCAAGTCTTTTTATGATGCTTAGGGAGTGGAGTTGTTTTTGGTCGTAAGAAAAAGTCCTGCTGTGAGAGGAATTGAACCCAGGACCCTGGGATCAGAAGGCAAGCATCTTAACCACTGAGGTATTCAACTCCTCTACTCCTCCACTCAAATAAGCAGAAATGGGGTTGGGAAGTGGGTTTGGCTAGTGTTTGTTTGTTTGTTGTTTTTTTTTTTGGTTAGTGTTTCTTGTCTTTTATTTGCAAATCCAGAAGCACTGGCTGCAAATCCCTGCCCATGTTAAAGCATTCCGTATATTTTTACTGCATTGTGCTACTTTGTTCTCGTGGTCCATCCATGATAAGGATTATTGTTTGTACCTTCAGTGAAGTACTGTAGTCATTCCCTGTTTCATTCCAAAGATTCCCAACTTTGATTTGCAATGTTCGAAACCTATGGTTACTTTCCGATCCTGGCTAATGGGTCCCTGTCTAAATTTAATGGGCAACGATTTCTTCCCAATCAATTCTAAGGATTCCTTTCACTTATTTCAAACTCCAATTAGCAATGGTTGCTTTCCTGTTCATTGCCAAAGATTCCTGTCTTATTTTTGCCACTGTGATTGTTTTTCCAGTCTGTTTTAATAATGATTCCTTCCTTCCTGATTAACCTCTTACTTTAGTAGAGTAATTGCTTTCCTCTTATTTGCACCTCCAAAAAGCAATCCTAATTATACACTTAGAGAAATATATTCAAAAAGACATTTTTGGTTAAATAGGTTTTTAATATTCATCTTTGCTCCATTTAAATTATAATTCATAATACTTGTTTAATGTCACTTGGGCATCGAGAACTGATGATGTTAGCATTTTCATCTTAATAATCGAAGCGATCTCAATGATGTACTGTAAACATCGGGACATCATCTAATCACAATCGGTTTGTGTGGGTGTTGGCAGGCAATGCTTCTTTAGATCTCCAAACTAGGTTTGTATAATTCTATTTTAGTCTTGTCAACAAACCTACTGTTTCTTCTTAAATTTGAATAATTTATTCGATTGTATTAAAGTTCAATATTTGTTTAAATTGATTTTTCAAGAAGTAGAGAAGAATGTAATTAAATGTCGTCTGTTTGCATGTACTACAAAGGTTTTAAATATTTAGTAGAGAGCAGAGGAGGTTGCATATACAGGGGCAGTGGGAAGGGAACAACAAATGCTCTTTCCCCTCCCCTCCTCATCCAAATATGCTAAAGTACTTTACAATCACATTAATACTACCTTATTTTGTCAGCTATTTCCCCCACACTTTTTCATTAGGCATTCACCTTTGCACCCCCATCAGTCTTCCCTCTTCATTTCAGTACCCTAAGATAGGCCACTGTCCAGGGGTAATAAACCACTATTGATTTGGTACATTGTTAGATAGTTAAAGGTGCCATTATGTTGCACTTGCAATAAATGTATGGCATTGGGTCTTATTTTAATGATGCTCAATGCCAGGAAGGACAATAATGCTGACTGCAAGTTACACGAAATAAATATTGTTTTAAAAGTAGAACTATAGAAGTACTGTAGGCTATTGTAGTATTTAAGTGGAGCTTACAGTAACTAGGACATGTCATTTTGTGTTTTTTCTTTTTAATCTCAACGTCTCTTTGGTTAGAACATTGCATGTTAATTACAAGAGTGCTGTAGGACTATGTCACATTTTATGGTGTAGTTACTGGTATTGATGATCAAGTTTATCTTGATGACCTTTGTGGCATTTTGGTAGGAGCTACAACACTATAATATCAGTCCTAATTGAATGCTTGATTTAGTGTTTTGGTGATCTGCAACTACAATATACTGTCAAGTTAACGTAATTAAGTATGATTTCATTGTCAGTCTCAAGAGTTGCATATTTTTCTCCTGTTTAAACACAATGAAAATATCCTTAGAATAGCTTGGCAAATTAAGCCAATCCAAGAATAATTGTTGAGCTGACTGTATAAACACAACAGTGATGTAAAGCCACATTTTATGAAGCAGATCTTATTCTTACTCAGCCATCTTTTGTTGGATACCAAATCACCAATTTAGTTAAACTCCATTAAAAATAACTTACTACATTTTTGTACAATACGATATGAAAAAACATTATTTTGTATGAGTATCAACTTGCATTCTTGGAAATAGTATAAAAATAATGAAAAATAGACATATAGTATTAAACATTTTTCCGTCAGTTTCCTCAATTATATTAACAGCTAAACTACCATTGATGGGAAAACAAATTTATTTATTTTCTGGTGATGATGAATGCATTATATTCTTATAAAAAATTTTTGAATAAGGTGAAATATGAAACTAATTAATGCATTCAGTCCAGATGTAGTGGCGTATCTAGAAGTCTTGAAATAGGGTGCTTATAGGGCGCGAAGGTGAAGTGGGAAAGGGGGCTTGATGATCAGTTGAGGGGGCACTAATTAGTAAAATACGGTGATTTTAGATGATCTTTAGTTACTTGACTGATTTTTTGGGGGCAACAAGTAATTTATGGGGGGGGGAGATCTTCCCTAGATATGCCAATGTCCAGATACATATGCAATTATACTTAATGAGAAAAACAAATTTATAATTTAAATCATCTTGCTTCACTTCATTCTCTATAAATTGCGTTGTGTAGATGACTGTATTTGCTGTATCCTCTTACCCGATTTATTTACCATTGTTGGTTTGATTCATCTTATAATCCGTGCTTTCAAAATTTAAAAAGCAAACAGGTAAGAATTATAATAATTAATAATAACTCAGCACATAATGAATTCAATTTATATCTACAAATCTGTAGTATTCCGAGGTGCGAATAATTCACCTTGTACGTGACAGCCTCCTACGCTCACTTTAAAGTTATTCTTATTATTAATGTGTAGAAAATTCAGCAACATTTCCTGGGAAGAGAGATTAATACATACCTTTAGTACGGTAGTTAAAATATTTAGACGGAAGAAAAAAGCATTGTAACGAAGATCGACTCAAATTTGACCCCAACACACATAATCATGACAAAACAGTACAAAAATTATTTTACTATGTTCTTAAAATAAAATATGGATTATTATTTTGGGTACTATGATACTAAACACGGTGATAAATTGAACTTGGCACTTTATAGCTGCAATAAAAATAATGTTAAACAATGAATATGTTTCCTTAGTACACTCATAGGAAGTATATAGGTAGATAATTAGGAAATCTGGCTCTACTCGTCACGCCAATTCATTTGGTAATCCAAGCATTTTGGATAAACATATTAATCCCACAACTGTTGGTATAGGAAGTCGTTTCATGATTTATTCAGCAAGCGATGCATTTCGATTGCTACAGAATAGCTGATTAAGAATGCAAGCCCTTTTTAATCAGCCGTTGTGTCTGCTGCCGTTCGTTCCGGTTCTGCTACTCTAGATGATGAGCGATCACTATGCCTGTGAAAGGACGGTCGCCATCGTTATATGCATATTCAAGATGTAATTTATTTGTGTCTTGCACGACTTATTCTAATGATGATGCAGCAACACGGAGCTTAGTTCAGCTTGTGCTTAATGCATTGAACGATTCCATAGGAATACATTGCAAGCAAACTTTGCATATTTTTACACATTGGCCATAGATAATACTTAATAGCATTTATTAGATTAAGGTTTTAAAACAATCATCAAAATTTCCTGTGTGGTACACTTTAAATTTTACTAAATTTTTGGTTTTGTATTATCAAAATTTTAAAGAGTATTTTCACAATAAAAAATACCCAGATAATACTTTTTTGTTACACTAACAATGCATTAAAATAATTGAAATTCTGGCATTCACTTTGGCCAAAATGGTTGTTGAAATGTTTTCTGCAGTCACATCTGTCTGATATATTTTATAGCTGCACTTTAGAATTTCAGTACTGTTTTAAAGGCAACATTTAATGGTTATGGAACATAATATAGAATATATTTTAATATTAATCTTGTAATTATAATTTATATTTTTGGATATGACTAACGCGTGAATATTTGCACTGGAAATGATGTTCTTAATACGGACGTGACATTAGAGGTTTAAACTTGATGCAATTCTTTCTTGTTCATTATTAATATCCTTGGTCTATTCTGCTTTATATTTCTCTTGGGAGAAATGAAGGATATATTTACTAATTAGATCCTTGTCATTATCCAATCAAAATTGTTGATCTATAAAGCTAGGTATATTGGTACATCATGGGCAATTATGTGCCTGTAACTGAGGAAAACGTTTGACTCAAGAGGAAGGGGAGTAAGCAAAAATATTTCCCTGGGGTTTTTTCATTGGACTGTTCTTATTGTCTTAAAAGTGGTCCCTAGCCATAAAGTGTTATAGATCTAATTTGATGGACTACATTTATTTTACCACCTTTTGTTATCAGTCTGATGACCAATTTTTTTGAAGTGATTAACATTGTCTGAGGACACTTGATTTTTGGCCACTGGATATTGGATATAATGCTTAGTATCAGATTATGGATTCAGCTATCCATGGCATCATAGACCTATCCTGCTGATACCTCACCTGTACATTTTACCTTACCTATTCTTACCTCACTTTACACTGTACCACACACCTAGATATTATGGTTTGTTTGATGTTAGATATGGTATGTTTATTCTACTCAAGTGTTTTGTTTTCTGTACCTTAACACGTTTCAAGAACTGCAAATATACAGAAGAATGGATTCATTATAAATTTAAATTTATTTCTTGATGCTTAGTAGGATTTAAAGAAGTAGTGGGAACCACTCATTATTGGAGAGAATAATGCTTGGCCGGTGGCAGCCATGATAAAACTGCATATTGTTCTTTTTTTGCTCCGTTTTATCTGATTTTAAATTTACAGACACTTAAAAAAAAATAGGTGTACCATGATACAGTAGTTAGCAATACAAACCTTAGTTAGCCAGTTTTGATTTTACATTTTTATAATGTGCATAATTCTTTTTTTCTAAATAATAATTTAATATTTTGTCTATTCGTTAGTAGGATTATATTGTTGATGGTTAACATAAACCACCAATTAGTGTGAGGTCTACTAACATGGACTTAGTATTTTTTTTTTTTTTTTTTTTTTTTCCCAAGAAAAAATAAGTAGTTTTTTAACTCGTACTTCATTTCATTAGCAAGTTCTGAAGGTGACTTCATGACAGACTGTAACTGGCATAAGCAGTCTACTTAATGCTGGTAGAAATAGTGAACTATATTTTGATAAGGAAAGGAAATAAAAGCATCCTTATGTTTAATTATTGAATAGACACCTAAAGTGTCAGCTTACACTATGTAGTTTCATTGTGTTATTCTTTGAAGTGTCAATTTATGATGGTTGATTATTATGCTGGTATTATCAATAATTACTATGGTGATACATAGGAGTAAATATCACAGTTAGTAAAATATTGGTAAGTAAAGATGATATTTCATCGTTGATGTTAAAAGACAATAGGCTATGTAAATAGAGCAGAGCTCTGTATTTCAATTACCAGTACCAGGGTCTTAGGGAAACAGGCAGCACCAGCAGGGAGAGAAGGAAGGAAGGAAGGGGCCCCCAGGGGCTTAAGTGTCATTCTGAGTGGATTGTACAATCTGGCCTCAAGGAATTGTGCCAGCTCCAAGTTAATGTGCACCAGGCTTTCGCTTAAAGTGTATCTCATTCTAAGTTTCTCTCTGATGAAATAAAAGTATGTAAATAAGAGAATATATCATTAATAACAATTTTAATAAATTCTACTTTATTTTAATAAATAATTTTAATTGTGTAGAAAAATAGTATTAAGCGATGTTGTACAGTATAAACAATTTAATATCACTGATATTTTAACGTTATTGTCTTGTTAATTAACTTGTTGGTTTTAAATTCAAACATGGGAGTCTTTAGAACAATGAGTCCCAATAATTTCATAAAATTTAAATGCCATTATTGGATTGCAAATTAGTTAATTATGTATTATGCCTTTTTCTTATTTTCTGATAATATTTACAATATAATTCTTTCCATTACACTTAATTCTTACTTAGAATGTTGACTCTAAAGTTTGTTGACCTCTGTAGTGGTATTTTTTACCTCTTAACATAATGTAATGATACATTAAATTCTTTTCACTTTTCTTGCTACATTTCTTCGTCAATGTAGGATTATTTTCAGGTTTGTGATATTTTAATGGATTTTTCTTTTTTTATCTCATTTTTAAACTATTTTATTTCCCTAATTATAGCCATGCACCATTTTTGTTGCATTAGCACAGTACTGAATGAAAAAATGAAAAAGAAATCAATATCAATCATAGCATGCCTTTCTCCTTTCTCCTCCTCCTTTCTTCATACATAGCTACTGTACCTGAGAATGAGAAATATAATTTTATTGCATGTACTTCTATATCATTATTAGGGTCAAAGTTCAATGAAAAAAATGACAGTTAATGAGATTAACATTTGGTGATATGTTGCAAGATATTTGGAATATGGGAATGTCCCATTTGCAATTATTGAACTATGACCTTGGTGATGGTTGACCTTTCACATTCCCTGGTATTGAGAGCTTGTGTTGACTGAAGCTTCAAAATGCAAATACTTTTTATGTACTATGTCAGTATATTTATGATCATTATTATATAAAAGATATGCATTGCATTATTTATATGATAATGAGTAACCAATAGGTGATATGTGGATGATTGTTGTTATTGATAATCATAATGTAAGCTTTTAGTGTTAAATAGCTAGATTTTACATTGTCTGGGTAGTAGATATTACACTCAGCGAAACTTGAATTAGTATGATCATCCCATCACCATGTTTGTTCATTAAATTTTTTTATTAAATTTTGTCTTTTTTTCATTTTGTGATGAATGGTAATTATTTAAAATGAGCAGATGTTTATAAAAAAACAATTGCAGGCTAACAATACAGCAGAACATTTACCTAAAACAATTTTTTTTTTCTGCTTACATTCTCACAAACATTATTCTGAGAGGAGAGATATTCAACTTTGTAAAAAAAAAACGAAAGATATTTAAACAATCTTGATGTTGTGGAACATTGTGAATATTTTGTGTTTTTGATCTCTGCACATAGTCTAAATAAACAAACTGAACAATGTTTTTGCTTTTCAAAAATGTTTGGTTGTGTGCAGAACCAATACCGTATAACTGTACTGTCTGATTTTCTTTCATTTTGACTTCCAAACGTAGCCTAAATCAACAAATTGAACAATGTTTTTACTTTTAAAAAATGTTCAGCTATGTGCATTTAACTTTGTAGTATACGTAATGTTGTAGTCTTTCTTAAATCTTGATTACTTCAACGCACTTAACCATAGCCATTATGTAGATTGACCATTCAGAAAATAAAGCACTTGCTTTTGTCTCATCTCAATGTACTTAACGCTAAAATTATTTTCTTCTAGTGTTTTTTTTTTCTTTGAGCGCATTAAAAAATATGATTCATATTTTTAATTGAGCAATAATGGCAGGGGAGCTTAATACTCATTGATATTATAAATGAACAAAAATATGTTTCCCAGATTTTGTTTCCCTTAAATGTGCCCTAGATTTCTTCAACTTTTAAAGAAAAAAGGGTTGAATACGAGTGGGTGTTTTTTTTATATTTACAAGTATCAGTTGTGGATGGGAATTTATTAGTTATTATTCGATATCGCTGAACATTCATCATGATCCATAGTGAATTATCTTTGATATTGCTTAACTGACATTAATAGATACATAATTTTTAATTCTAGGTTTTTTTTAACATGAAAAATAAACTTGTATTTATTGACATAAATTAGGGATTTAAATCAAGGAGGGTATAACTACTTAACAACAATACTCAAACTGGTTCACACTCTGTTACCTAAGATTAGATCTAAGCATGACTGTTGGAAATTGTTAACACTTATTAAGAACTCCCAGTTTAAATCCATACCACCAGTTACTGTTAGCCTTCGTCAAACATAATAAATTATTGTTATCTATTATAGAATTATTTCAAAGCAATAAATATTAATCTTTTATATAAGTAAGATTTATATTAAAAAATAATTTATATATTTTATATAGATGAAATTATATAAATTATTATTACATATTGAAAAAAAATCCATAATCCACTATACCAATTAGCCTTCATCAAACATAATATACTATTGTAATTAATAAATAAATAATTTATAAATAATAATAATTTTTTAAAATTATTTCAAAACAATAAATGTTATTCTTGCAATAAGAGTATATATAAGTTAGTGATTTATGTATTATATATAAATTATCACAAATTAAAAAAAAATACAATTTGGAATACAGTCATTGGTGTACACTAAATGTTGAATTAAATCAAAAGTGGACATGTAATGATAAAGTTTATTTTTATTTTTTTATCCATGATTATAGGCTGCACATGCAAAGGTAAATCATATAGTTTTTATAACAAAAACTGAATTAATTGCAATTTATATTTTTGTTTGCTTTGTTTAAGATAAATTTTTAATTATTTAAATTATATTTTATTCCTGTTATTTATCATATAATATAAATAACAATTTAATTTGGTTATCAGAATTATGATTATTAATGTTGGTCTGTTTATTTATAATATTAGATATTTTATTTTGATTGTGATATTTTTTTATTGCTAATTATACTATATCTTGTTATTGTATGTTATTTAATTGTTTATTATTATATTTATATTTACTTGTCTTATTTATTCAAATATGTTTGTCAAGGGTTGATATTATTTTCATACCTCCTTATGTCTAAATTAAATACTAATTATGAATTTTATTTATTCTAATCTTTTAAACCTGTTAAACTGGGGATCTTAGGACTGCAAGGCAAGAATTAACCGCCAATCTGCTTTGCCCCTAACATCGTATATTATTCTGAACTTAAAGTCTCTACAGCAGTAATATCTCTCTTCATTTAATAATAATCGTCTAGTAAATTTGAACTGATAGAATCACTCAAGCATAAAATATTACCATAGCAACATTAATGATAGTTAATGTAGGAAAGTCACAAAATACAATTAAATCATTATAAAAATCTGTTTAATACTAAACTATTAAGTAATAATATAATTAAATTAATGTTTATGCTATAAGACATCATTTATTTCAAATTTGTGTTTCTGTAATACAGGTACATAGGTTGAACGTATTTTATTCATTATCTTAGAATATTATCTACATATTTTGAACAAATTATTGTTTAGTATAGTAATAATTTGCTATATTTTTGTCAGTATATTTCATGGTGGCAGGTTAAATAAAAACCTTTCGTAGCAGCATTTACGCTATTCAAAAACAAACTTATATAATTTGAATGTAAGTAAATCATTATCTATGTGCGGCATATTTGCAGTCTCACCTTCTTGATGAGGCAGAAAATAGCTTTGTTTAGATGATAATAGAAATGTTTCTAGGACATTGGTTTCAACATATTGTATTTTAGTTGGAGAGAATTGATTCTGTAACCATGTGTACTAATAAACAAAGCCATGGTGAAGGTATATTGTTCTTTAGTCATCAGGTAATTAAGAATGGTATAATTATGCAATCAACCTGACACATTGATTGATATGCTAATTGCCATATTTGTTCAGTCTTAAGTGATATATACAGATTTATCGCAATTCAATACTTAGTATATTAAGGCCCAGGAAAAATGGTTATAATCACCGACTTTAAAAAAAAAATGCTCAGGATGGGTTTTTTGTTTTGTTTTTATTTGATCAGTTTTTACATATTAGTCTTGATTGCTCTTGTAAGTATTTCAACACATTAGAAAGTTTGAGGTAGATTGAAGCCTGTTATTTTTGGTATGGATAGGAGTATAGGGAAAAATACATACATTTTCTAAGGTGCCTATCATAATTATAATTGATTACTTTGTTTTTGTAGCTTTTTTTTTTTTTTATTAATTACCATTAAACATTTTTATTCTGCTATAATATAGTAGTATCAAATATTACCATACTCTTATCATAGAATTTTTGCTTAGAACAGAATTGTCTTACCTATAGCTAAGAAATAAATTTCAACTACAATTTTGGATAGATAATAGGATTCTTTTATTGGTGGTGTTCCAACTCGAATTATAATGTTTGTAATATTGTATGTTAGGTTTAGCTTGTGTTGTTGACAAGACAATTTCTGCTGGCTTAGCCTGAATGTAGCAGATACAATGAATATGAGCTTTATAATGAGCCTATTGGTTGGACAATATAGGTTGCATCATTGACATTCACCTATGGTACATCGATTGCCAATGTACAAAGAAAAGAAATTGATTGGTTTTTTTTCTGCAGCATTGCAACCTTTTAAAATGTCTTTTTTTATCAGCATTTTTGTTTTGTCAAGAAAAATTCTCAAATTGATATAAGTACTATTTCTTGTAGGAGTAAACGTGATATTATTTTAGTGCTGTGCAATCATTTGCATCTAGATTGAATCATGTCATCATTTGAATTATGACAACCTAAAATAATACACCCACAACAAAATATTTAATTTCTCTGTTCATTCATATTTGATCTATAGGCACAAATAACATTAATACTAAGAATAGTTTACTTTTGCTTGCTTCATTCCTTGGACCTATGCAGCTATAAGGTTAAAATAAATTAGTCAAGCTGATTGCATTGTGCATAGTTTTACTATTTATTAAATACATTTCTTTAATAACCTCTGCGATGATCAGATTAAATGTAGTATCAATTTGTAAAGCAAGCAGGACAGGTGACAAAAACCCTTCAAATTCACAGCCTTGGCTAGCAGCTATAGTATGTGTATGGTAGCTTCCTTTCAGATCAATACAGCAATGAATGAATTCATACTAACGCTGTATAATTAATCAGGTCTGTCGTCAACAGAGAAGGCTGGCACATTACGGGAGCAATATTATTATTAGGTTTGTGGGAGTGTGGCATGTAACGCTTAGGTGAGCTAAGGCTCATCGCTGCCACAGTCATATGAAAGCCAAATAAATTTGTGTGTTGACCCAAGTCCCTATGGAAGGTAATTCTTGGAATTATAGAAATCGTAAATCCCTGGGAAATACAGTAGCATTGCTATTGAAAACAAATGCATGGTGTGTTCCTATACATGAGCATTATTATCTTCTACTGGAAGAGTTCAAATTATAAACTAAAATAAATAAATTTTTTTAAAAACCCTGTTATTTTAAGCTTGAATCAATTGTAATGAATTTATTATTATTATTATTATTATTATTATTATTATTGTTATTGTTATTATTATTATTATTATTATTAAATATCCAATTCCCTATTATAATAGTCTGTTTTTTTCATCTGTCAGTGGTTTTGTCTGTTAGTAATTATATCCTATAACAAATGTCTGACTGAACTCAATCTTGATGACCCACTTAGCTGTATTTATTAATTATAGAACTTAATTCAAGCACCTATTAGTCCCAGATTGCTTTTGTAGAAGATTTTGCATATAGATTAAAATAAAAACAGTCATGCTGTAAAAATAGTCTAATTATAATCTTGTTGGTGTTATCCACAGTCCAATTCCCTTGATCAAGTGTGGTGACAATGAAAATGTGCCCATAGGCCTAGTAAAACTGGGTTTGCTACTGATTATCTCTCAATGCATTTCCCACTTTCAAATATTTTATGATAGATGGTTCTCTTCATTTATATTACAGTAAAGTAGACATATATTATGGTTTATTTTGTGAAGCACAAGAAGTATTTTAGCATTATTACACATCTGAAATAATATTTAATATAATATAAAGTGGACCTGTTTTATTATTTTTTGTGGACAGTAAACAAATAGAATATAAAGTGCTCTAATTCTAGGACAATTTATGTTTGGAAAGACATGCATAATTCATAACTTCATATCATTAAACATACTGAATACCTGGAGGCTATAGAGGGAGCCAGTCACACAAAATACCTACTATAGAATATAACTAAATTCACGATTCTGGAAAAAAAAATGCATTCAAATTATTTAACGTTCACTAGTTATTAGCTTGATGCAACTTTGATTTATTATTCATGAGTTCTTTCAACACCATTTGCGTCAACAATGTTGTACAAATCCCTTGTTAATTCCATCGTGTCATTACTGCCACTGTTGTAATGGCTGTTAGTATCATCTTCATGGTGTCTTCTCCACTATATTAATGTCATTATCAGGTTATCCTATCTGTCGTCAACATAGGATGAACTTTCCAGCCATTCATCAAAGCTCTTGAATGACTTTCTATTTATTATTGCTAATAAAAAAATTTAGTTATTTCTAAAATCTTTTTTTTTTTAAATTATGATGCATGTCTTTAACCATGTCAATATATTTTCTTACGTTTTTATTCATAATTCATATTCATATTTTTAATATTCAATTATAATTATTAATTATGTAACTCAAGTAAGAAATTGATAGGTAGCAATGAGATTAGGTTTATGTACAAAGTATTTATCAGAAAAACATAACAGTTCAAAAATAAGTTTCACAAAGTTTATAGTAATATTGATAAGTTAAACTTAAAGTTATTATATCTAATCAATAATACCTAGAGATTTAATTTGTATTATATAATGTTTTTTTATAATAATAAGAATAATAATAATATTTGTGGTTTATAGCGCATATTGGCGAGGCTTTATCGTCATTATCTGTGAAACAAAATACTCTTGAATGATGAGAGAGCACTGACACAAATTATTGTGCTGAATTCTCATCAGTAAATTTAACTTAGTATATAATCCAACACCATATGGTAATCAAGAGATTCTAATCTAGAGACACTCATCAAGAGATAACTAATCAAAAGATGTAGGACTGACAACCTCTGCTTGTAGACATGTTATGAATAGTTAATGGTCATTTTAAGTAGATTTTCATACAGTACTTTTCAAAATCTAATATAACAATTTTGGTTTAATTTTTATCACACTGTGAGTAACCCACAACTTATAGAATAAAGGTTATTTTTTTGTAGGTTATCATTAAGGCTCAGTATGAGGCTTAGCACGTCAGTGGAGTTATTTTTAGTAAGAAAAACAATTAATGAATATTCCAAGATTTGAAACCAAGACACATAGGACTTCTTAAGTCACATCTACCAATTTGTGGCACTCTGTAGATCAGTTCTTTAATTTATCTTCTTTTTTAAAATAGTCTGAATCCAAAACAGTGGTGCCTCCAGAAATCCCAACAAATCTGACAAGGGGGTCTAAACCAAGGCGCTGCATACGGTCTCATTTAAGGTCCTGGAATAAAATCCTTGATGAGGTTCAATATAAAAAAGTATACAATATATTATTAACAAGCATCCATGTCTTAATCCTGGTTAAACATTTCCAGATCTAGACACCTCCCAGAAGTTAAAAAAAAATAAAGGAAAAAGAAAAATATGAGGCGGATAAAAGGTATTCTTAGCCTTTGGAACTTGATATTCAAACATTGCACTGAACTTAAAAAACAAGTTCTATGAAGTTATTGGAGCAAAAACTAAACATAATTAGAATGACTGGGAGGCACAGGGTGCATAACCTCAGGGTACTATTTCCAAAGCAAAATGGATTTGTGTTATTTCAAGGGTGCTTTTGTGGTGCTATTCTTCTAATTGGTTGGACATAAATTCAATGCTTCTATATCAATTTGTGAAGATGCTAAACTGCTATAAGCTTAGACTACCTTATGCCTCAACTCGCCATTCTAGATGTAGATAGTATGAAAAATATTGATCACGCCTCAACTACTCTACTCTGTGTTAGGCACTACACCACTAAATTCAGGTTAATTTACTGGGTGCCTCATTCAATAGAATTCACTTGTTCGGTCTCAGATTATCAAACGACCAAGTCTTAAGTCTATAGTCTATACATTGTCGCAAAATATTCTTTTCTTCCACTAAGAGTTGAGGTCTTAAACATGGACATGTATTCACAATGGCATCTCTTTCAAAAGTGGTGCAATTAATTCTTAGCTAATGATGATTTTACCTCATACGTAAGATTTGTGTAATAGTGCATTGCTCAAGTTTGAAAGATTGTCTTGCTGACTATTTGACTCGCTCTTATATCAGTTGATTTATATTATATTTCTGTGTAACTAGTGACTTGTATAGGTTATTATGACATGTGCATGTCTCCAGGGAATCAGTATAATGAAGCATGTTATTATTCAAATATTTTCAGCTGTAAACCTACTTAATTAAGATAGTAATTACATTATCATATCAACATATGGAAACACCTTGTTTTTTCCTTTTCTCACAATTCCACTATTCTTTTCATTAACATAATCATCATTTTGACATAATGAGTATCATTAGGCCTAAAAAATAAATTGTTTGTCCGCCCTTTTTTTTTATTAATGATAAAATGGGGCGGGTGAAAAAAGTTTTTTTTTTTAAGATACTCATCAGATGGAATAAATAAAAATAATCCACAGAGGCCTAGAAGGGTAATATCTAACATTAGAGAACAACTTTAGACAAAAAAAATAAAGATAAATTCACTCACATTGTTTTATATTTGTAAAAAAGCTAAAAAAAAATTTTTTTAAGTTTTTTTTTTTTTCCGCCCCTATTTTTTCCACTGAGTTAGGGGCGAGTGAGGAGGGCAAACAATTTTTTTTTTTTTTTCCTTATCATCCAGTTATGTATCTGGTACCATTCTCAAATTGTATTAGTTTGTCACAGATATAAATTCAAAACTTCGTTGTTATACTACAGTATACTATTAGTACTGTTAGAACTTACTGTTGCTGGTAATGGTATATTAGTGTGTGTAGATGATATATTTTCTTTACCTTGTAAAGAATATGTATTTTGTTTTGTTAATATTCAACCAATTCTTCTCTTAGACATTAATTCAAAATGCACCTGAACTTGCTACGTTTTTGGTTGAAACCCAAAGATGATGTCAAATGCCAAAACTTGGGTTCTGAACATCTCTTGAGGCTTAAAATGCTTGTGCCAAGGAGTAGTGTTAACACAGATGATCACAAATGCTTCTCACGCATACCCTCTTAGAGTATGTAGGCCTGTCTGTTTAACATAGCCCCATGCTGTTATGTAGGACATAATTGGACATAGAGTAGTCTGGGTTATGGGCTTCCCATTCAGTATGAATGGAATAACAATGGAATAGAGGCGTATTCCATATTGAATGGATGTCAGTCATCCCTCGGGAAATATTCTAGGATTGATGGGTATTTCAGGGATTTGCCAAGGTTACATAAATTTCGAGTTTGTTAATGATAAACAATTTAGTTTATAGTTCCGTATAAATATTTCTATGTAAATTTAGTGATTACATAATGCTAAAAAAAAAAAGTAATGTAGTGTGAAAATTAATGACTATACAGAGTCTAAAGATAGAAATAGAATAACATGCTTGATGACAGTGATGCTATGATTGTATTTATCTGTCAGTCAAAAAATCTGTCAGTTAATCAGTCAATCATTTAGCCAAATAATTAATCAGCTAATTCAATTGTCTGAGTAATATTCAAGTAGGCCTACTGTTTATTCACAGTTACTTATATCTTAAATGTTCAAAACACAAATAAACAGTTACTGTAAAACTAAATGTTTATCATTTTAAAATTCATCAGAATTCAAATGTTTACATTAATGTGTACATTAAATTCAACATAATTTATGGTGTCTGGTTCATTAATGCGCATTGGATAGCAGATTGGGGGGGGGGATGGTGCCAGCAAGTTTAAATTCCTTAAAAATTTTATTTTTTTCAATTAAACTTTATTATGTTTGTCGAGAGTAGAGGCCTTAGGTATGAGCACAACTCTTAGCCTCATTTTTCTTTATGTTCCATGATAATATTTGATTATCTGTATCTGTGCAATAAAATGAAACTTGGATCGGACTCATTGTATCCACTTCACAAGGCCAGGAGCTGGTTTTTACCGGGAGATAGGGGGCGGGGGAAAATTAAGAAAGAATTAAATCACGGAGGGCCACACTTAACCTTTGATCATGATGTTTCCATGAGCTTCTAAAACCTCCAAGCACTGCTTTTACACCACTTTATTCTCAGTTTTAATATTACTTTTTATATATGATCTTTGTCGGGCCATAAAAATCAGTGTTTTCTAGCCAATGTTGCTTGGTGGGCTGCACACATAGGGTTTTTAATTCATTTTCGCGGGCCGCAAAAAAATTGCTGTCTGGTCACATGCGGCCTGTGAGCCACACTCTGCCCATTTGTGCCCTACTGGTTGGACTCGACATCATGGGACCTGACATCGTGGGACCCTGTACGTCGGTAGCTAGTTAGCTGTTTTGTCTGCTGAGAGCGCATAATGACGCTGGCACGGTAATATATAAATGAATGCCTTTACCTTACTTCTGTCTCATATAAACAAAACCCATATAAATATTATAGGTGGAGTAATTGTATGTTGTGAATAAACAAAGTAATAGCTGCCCTTTTCCACAGTTGATTTCATGAGTGATTTCAAATGAATAGGATTGGAGATTACCTCACATCATGCCTGATGAGATCCTACACAATCCTTAATACCAACTTAACACAATTACTTGGCAAAAGAAAACACAAGGACACCCAAAGCCATTGCCCTGAAAAAGCCATGTTATTCAGAATTGTATGCATTCAGGAAAATTTGTTTTCATATTAGGGATTAACTTAGATATTTACTAAATGACTAATTAATTGTAAGTAATCATTTTTATTGTGAATAGAGAAGTCTTATGAATATGGTTCTTTTGGCTTGCATTATTCTAAATAGATCAACAGAATATATTTAAGTATATAATGTACAGCATATGCTGAAGTAGAATCTGGATGTGTTTTATATCCTTGATACCTTCCAGTGCTTATAATTCAGAGCAAAATTCCATTAAACCCCCACCGGCATCAACATTTATGCAAAATGGTAATAAATACTCAATAGTATTTCGTTTTAATTCTTGACTTGAATTGTGAAGTCATGATAAAGATATAAATCTGAAATACAATATTTGTTTAAGAGTTTGGTGGAAAATTTTGTTATGGTATGTTTTTATTCATTTTGTCATCACTTTTATTTATTTATTTATTTATTTTTTTGTTTATCTTAACCTATTTTTTTATACTTTAAAGATATACTGTGTAATGTAAAACTTTCAATATTGGATTTTTTTAGTTCTAGTGAAACCTTTCTTATGTGTATTATTGGAAGATAACTTATGTTTATCCTTTTATGAAATTGTTTTAGTTGCAATAGATTAGGGGTTTCCCCGATTTTACCACATTATTTTTCATTTCACCCAGAACATCATTTTAAATATTTTTAAATTAGTTTTGTTGAATTTCTCTGTTTTTGTGCAATTTTTAAATTTTTATTGCATAAGGCTATGAGCCCTTTATGTAATTGGTTTGCTTTTTTATGTTCATGTCTTAAATATTATACTTTGCTACTCTTGTTATATTTGTGTATTCATCGGCTAGTTAGTTTAATGTTTGTATTGTTTGGCTGTACATCATGGGCATTTCTGTGTAGCCATATTGTTGATACAGTATTATCTTATGATCTGAGGATTTTGATAGTGAGACACATAAAATCTTCTATTATGCACAGATCAATAGAATACAGTGGCTGTATTGCTATGTTTCATAATATGTAAAACCATACGGAGTAGCCAAGATCCTGTTATCATTCATTCTTTCTATAGAAATATTTGTATGATACTGTAGTCTTAGATTATACTGTAAGCTTATTTTTCAACACAATGATATTAATGTTATTTTATGATTTTCCTCATTACCATTATTATTATTCTTCATAATAGATTATTCTTAAATTTATTATTTTAGTTTTGTTCATAATGATTATTATTAGTACCTTTTTATTCATTGACTTTTATTAACAATATTATGTCCTTCTTCCATTTTCATTATTATAATCATCATAATTGCAATCGATCATTTACCAGCATGTGTTCATGTAATTTGTAGCAATTTTTGTCCATTAATACATTGAGGGTATGCTGCAGTTTTACCCAATATACACGGCCTGTGTATTGTTATTCAGGCTCAGAGTGGAGGTATACACTCTATGGAGTGACTGCTCTAGTTTTATCTAATTACTGACTATCCAACAACCCCAGCATAGGGGTTCACACTGGTAGGATTAGGATTCATAACCACAAGGCAACAGGGGAATGTATGAACCAGTACACCAGGGTAACCTCCTACTCATCTCGAAAGACGTTCTGGGTTCTTTAAAGTGCACATTAGCTAATTGTGCACACTGGGCCTATGGTTTATAGTCCTAATATCTGAGAAGACTTGTTAAATCACTAGAACCATTCGGACCATCGTCGGTATTATTGCTGGAGACTACAAGCGACCCTGCCATTCATCTTGCCTGAAATAGACTGAAGGATTATGTGATATTATAATAGTAGTACATAGATTTACAGATTCCTAAAGGATGGCTTGCAAAATGAATATGATAAAGAATTTGATAACATGTAATATTTGCACTACTAGTAGCACATACTGTAGTTTATCTGTATCGTTTATAGCATGCAAAAAGATGAATTGTCATAATATTAATACATTGATTTATGAGATGTTTTTCGTTAACTGGTTAAAGTTCATTCATTTGCTCAACTTATAGATTGTTTCAGTCATATGACCTAGACAGTAAATCTAAAGAATGTAACTTCTCATTTTTTATATTATGTCGTTTTTCATCCTACATTTTAGAGCTTGTTATGACACTATCGGATTATTCCAATTTGTAAAGATTGAGGAAATGTTTTTAAAAATGTTATATTTATAACTAAATGAATTTTATTTTCTTAATTCTGTTCTCTGTATATAAGGTGGATAAACTGAAGAAAGGAGATCAAGAAGTTTAAATGAAAACTTTAGAAATAATTTGTGGAATTTCTTTTTTTTTATGTGGAAGAAGAGATTTTAAATTACATTATTTTCTCTATCACAAATTGTCTGTATTCTTTATATGACATTTTATATTAGAGAATTTTGTTTTTGTTTCTATTTTCTGGTATGAGTATTACCTTTCTTTTTGTATTTACAACTGTTATCTCATATTTTATATATTGAATTCATATTCACTTTGTAAATTGTTTTTAGTGATAAGATTGATGGATGAGTTCATTCAGCTTGATCCTCATACAGTATCTTCATTTTATTTGAATTATCGATATATTTTTTTGTTATAAAAACTGACTTTTTCTTTTATCAGACTGGCCCACATCCAGCAAGCTTGTTAGCGCTACAACAGATAACAGATCTAATCCTGCCGCATTCACGTTTTAACCAGTCATCTGGATCAAGAGCAGGAGCAGGTAGGTCTTTTAAATGACACATTATTGGTGAAGCATTCTCATCTGGGGGAACCCTGCCAAGCTACTGCTAGTTTACATTTCTGACTTTTAGAACTATCTGTTCTAATAGTCAGACTTCTGTGAGGGCTGGTGTTCCTATGCAGCCCTTTCGGTAAACTATAATACACTATTTGTAATGATGTAAATAGAATAAGGAAACAAACGAAATGGATCCAGGACTTTTTTAAGCTCAAAATATGTTTTTTTAATTCTTAATTCACGTAGAACTATTGGGGAATTTTTAATGTCCTCCAATCTAAAGCGATAGTAGTTGCATTTTTGGTGTATTCCCTAGAGTCCAATTATCATTTGAATAGGTCAGGCAAGGTCTGATTTCTATCCAATAGTCATTCAATAATCCACTGTACTATATAACCCTAGGTTATACCGAGTCTTAGATGGAGAGGAGTAAAGTTCTTGTGTATTGCTTAAATTTTTATCCAAATAGGGGATTGTCTCCCGGTGCACTGCCCAATCACCACCATAAATCCAATCCAATCCAATAACCAACAAGTTTTTGGAAATTCAAGTTGGCTTGTTTACAGACTTTAGACAAAATTGATGACGTCGGTGTTCAGACACACTGACGCAATGATGCTTTACACAGCATAGGAACCAATAATAAGGGTGTAGGCCATGTTATGAATACATAAAGGAGCTACTGTTAGCAGCTACCAACAGGGGCATGGATGGTAATGCAGTTTTTCCATCTCCCTGTAGTGTATTCCGCTTGCAATAAGAGCTAACAGACGTTGAAACCTTATCAGATTTTGTTGGAGCTTGTCAGGAAATTTCTGCAGCCACACTTGTTGACCTACCATTTGTTCTTTGTATTTTTTTTTCTACCTGATTAAATAAAAATTCTTGGTCTGAATTGCATTATGTGGGTGGTTGTTAATGGATTTAGTTTGTACCATTACTGATCCTTTCGGGAATAGTAATTTAGGTCTAATATAACAGTAATGGATACAGCAAGTTGTCAGTAAAGTGATGAGGTGGCCAAGAGATCATAAAAAATACCTAAAAGTCAGCCTGATAAGATACCAGCAAAAAAAAAAAGATAAGAAATGAAGAAAATGTGATCAACATTTGTCTTAGCATTCTATTATTTTACTTATGGTAGGTTGATTAAATTTTAAAGGTTTACTATAACCTACTATTAGTTGAATCCTTTTTTTTTTTGTTTACTTTCACATGCTGAAACAGCCATATAATCCTGTAGGAATCCAAACAGACATTAGGCAATAGACAGCCTCATTTTCTTTTCAAAAAAATCTGAAGGATGTATTTTTATAATTCATGAGGCTTTGGGAGTTGAGTTGTGTTTTGGGTCCTAAAACTGATGTCCAAGGATTTGAACCCAAGACCCTTGTATGAACATCTTACCCACCAAGTTATAGCCATTTTCATTTGGTCTAATAAACTCATGACTTAAGATTTGATAAAAGAATGAACTGTCCTTAATTTTGAAGTTATATGTAATTTGTGGGGTTGTTTTTTTGCTGTTGTCTTATCTAAAATGAATTGAAATTTTTTTTATAGGGCCTGTCACGCCAAAATTGGTCCGGGCAAAATTCGGTCCGTCGGACTACTAAAATTGGTCCACTTCATTTGTAACTCGTCTGCTGCTCGTAGGGTATGATTGTTTCTCTCGTGGAATGGAGGAAAGTAATTTATGTTTCTCCCACATTTTCAAAGTCTTTGGCAGTGACAGAATGATTAGTATTAAGCTTTTGAGGACGTGTCTTATCAAACCCACCTGATAATGCATTTCCTAGGCCTAGGCGATCGATACACTCAGCATGCATCATTTTCGGCAGCCGTGGTTGGCCTGGGTTTTGGCCTAAAATGAAACACAAGACTGATTTATTAGTCATTTATTAGTCATTATATTCCGGATTATTTGTGGGATATTACAATACATATTCTAATATATATGAAATAAAGGGGTCAGAATTCTTCGAATTGAATGCATGTACTTCGTCGCAGCGTTAAGTTGAGCACACACAATCAAAACAAAAAAAGGTAAAAAAATAAACTAAAGCGGACCAACACGATTTAAGATGACATCGTTTAACTTCTTTTCATACTTTTACACTAAAGGGTTTACTGGGTGCGAAGCTTTACTAAATTTCACCTATGATTTCACACAAGATGAAAGAAAACAATAATATATAATGAAAGATAAGAATTCATCTATCATTTGATTAAATAAAATATGAACAACGTTATAAAAATACAAGTTATAACCACTAAATAGACGCCGGACTGATTTTGGCTTATGTGGACTACGGACCGGACCAAATTTTTCCTGACAGGCCTAATTCTTGTTTTTATTTATTTAATCCTGTTCACTATTAATAAAACATGTTTATTTATAGAATGGCCATGTTTGTAGTTGGCATAATTTGTTGATGACATCATACCATATTATTGCCCTGGTCAGGTCAAGTTGTAACATGAGTCATGCATGGGTACAACAAATTGGTGGAGTATTTTGCCTAGGGGATATTGTCCATAACATTAGTGCTTGTTGCTTTATAGTCACTTGAGATGTTCATGAGTGTACAGTATCTATCAGATCATAGCGACAGTCACTAAACTTTCTTCATTAGGTTTCAAGGATTTATTAGCATTCATAGTTTGACTTTAGTCAACAATAATTGATTAAAACAATACAGTAGTAGGCCTATATAATAGGTCCTTGTTTAATTGTTTAATGTTATGCATTAATGTTCCTCGTGCCATGAATGTAATTAATAAATTTATTAAATAAATTTATTCTAAACTGGTCTTTATTAAATTCTTATATAATAATACAATATAATTAACACAATTTATCGGATTAATAAGAATACTAATTATAGTGAATAGTAGGCCTATGATGTAATGCATTAATATTCCTTGTGGCATAACATTTATTTTAAAACCTGGTCCTTTTTAATTCCTTACTATATTACTATAACAATTATAGGATTAATTAATAAGAATACTAGTTATGGTGAATCTTGAGATAAATTTACAGTTCAACGGCTATTTTAATTAATTGATCATTTGGATTGGAGTTGCTTATTCGTGTGTGGAGGTCCCTGGATGAAAACATATTATTTGCAGTCATCTCACATCTTGTAATTCTGCAGGCATCCTTATTAGAAAACAACATAATTACACATTGCAATTTAAGTCATAATGTAACTCAAGCTACTGCGTCTGGCGAAGGTCATCCATTATGTGCTTAAATGTTTGCACTTCATTCTAACGAGGGTTGAGTACGAAAATAGTATACAAGCTAGTAGTTAGTCAATCCCATTGTCAGGGAACAATGTATGGCTTGAAGCTCATTAGGAATTTTCCTGGATTTAGCTCACTTATTGAGGCTACAATTCAGTATTAATCTTCACATGTTTCTCCAAAATGTGTCTTTTGTTACTTAGTTTGAAGATGCATGGTTACTTTAGTTTGGACACCCAGCATACTATTGTGTTATGTTACAATGGTTTTACCTTTCTTTTAGGATGTGCTGTACACAGCCTTGTGATTCTAAAATGCCAGGAACATAAAATACACATCTATTGTCCTGCTGTTAATTGGCAGTCCTTGGAAAAAAACCTAGCAAATATAAATAGTCTTTATTGGCACATTCAAATACAAGTAAATTCTTGTTGAAACAGGCATGAAAATTGTAAACTAGTTATAATAAGAACAAGCTATCGTACAACATTTACAACAATTAAATGTAACTTTAGCCATTATCGTTAAATTAAATAATAACATGAAGGATTTTTATGTATTTGATTATAATTTGATTTATTTGCATCTCAAAAACATACAAATATTAAACCATTACAATGCAAAAATCATTAAAGATGTTCAATTCCTGCAGCAGCATACATTACCAGGGTAACATACATTTCCATAGTAATATACCTGGACAACATTTATTCCTGCAACAGTATACATTACAAGGTTAGCATACATTCCCATAGCAACATATTATGTTACAAGGGTAACAACCATTACCACAGCAACATACATTACCAGGCCAACATACATCACAACAGCAACATACATTACCAGGCCAACATACATCACAACAGCAACATATATTACCAGGCCAACAAACATTGCCAAGGCAACATACATTAGCATAGCAATATACATTACCAGTGAAACGTTCATTCCTGCAACATACATTACAAGGGTAGCATACATTCCCAAAGCAACATTCAATACCTCAGCAGCATACATTTCCAAGGTAGCATACATTACCATAGCAACATACATTACCAGGGCAACATTCATTCCTACAATACATTACATGGTTAGCAAACATTCATATAGCAACATATATTATGTGGGTAACATTCATTACAAATATTACTATACCTGGGCAACATACATTACGATAGCAACATACATTACCATAGCAATATACATTACCATAGCAACATACATTACCAGGGCAATGTTAATTCCTATAGCATTATATATTACAAGGTTAGTATACATTCCCACAGCATTGCAATATCATATATTACAAGAGCAACAATCATTACCTGGACAAAATACTTCCCACAGCAATATGCATTACTAGTTCAACATACTTTCCTTAGCAAATCAATAAATCTTTATTGCAATCATAAAACAATAGTAGTGATTGGAATATACAAAATATAAAACAGAACTAGAAAAAGAAGCAATATTAATAAATATCAATAGAGAAAATAAAAGCATTGAGATAATTTAATTAATATATTATTATTATTATTATTGTTATTATTATTATTATTTAATCTAATTATTAATTTAATTTATGAATTATTCTTAAAAATTACTCTCAAATTATATTTTTAGTAACATCGAATATTGCACAAAGGAATACAGATAAAAATTGATTGAGAAAGACAAAAAGGGTGACACTAAACATCAAAAATTACTTTGTAAACATAAATAAGCTTAATTAAAAATACTTATATAGTATAGCAAAATATATTACCAGGGCAATATTCATTCCTCAGCAACATACATTATAAGGACAACACATGTTACCATAGTAACATACATGGAATTATATTAAGGTGGTCACCATCGTATCTCTGATTGATGAGTGCAATCAATTCAGAATTTCTTTCTTATGATTCAGATATTGTCATAAAGCAAGCCATGATATGATTTATACGGTTACAATAAATACATATATCCAATACCATAGACGTGATGTACAGTATGATGGAAAAATGTTGCATTTGTGTTTGAATATTTGACATTTGAGATAAAATAAGTACTCGAGTTGTGAATATGCATAGATAATATTAACAATAATGACTCTGTGGTGCTTGGTTGGTTAAGTTTTCTTTTGAAATTGCAAATTTTGCATGGATTACTAATTTTCAGTTTAATTGATAAAATACTTAGTTTTTAGAAAGTGAGTGATCATTGTTTTTTTACCTTTTGTTTTTTATTTTTGTAATTTTTCTTTTTTACTATAATTTGTTTATATTTTGAAAGACCATTACTTAGTTTATAGATTTAAGCAAAAGCTTGGTTTAAAGTCATTTCCTAATGTATGGTTTTTATCTTACTTTCATTTTAATTTAGATTCAACCCAAAATAAACACTAAACACAGAATGCACAGTGTCTATGCCCTAAACTTCTATTTCCGAATTTGTTAACTGTAAATAAGAACAAAGTTCACATTTAAACATGCCCTTTTTTTTAATATAATTTATTCGTCTTTGCTTACTATGTTATCAATATTCAATGTTTACATTCAGGGACGAACACTGCTATGTACAATTAAAGCTGGCTGTGAAATTCACTGCAAATTGGGGCAAGCTTATATGTAGTACCTGACAATTAAATGTGGCAGACAGGCCAAACCAGTCACTCGTCACAAAAATCGACTTTTAGTTATTAGTACAGGGTTAAACAGTGAAATGAGAGTTATAAAATGGTAAATGAATCATTTAAATCCAACATTCGTTATGAAGTTTATGATTTTGAGCATTTCTCAGGCAGAAACCAACCCCAAATCGTTAAAATTGTTGTTTTAACATTACAAATGAGGAACAAAAACAGCATTACATGACAAATAGATATATAAAGTTTAGTTTAGTATAATAAAATAGATTTCAAAAATGTTGACATTCCAGCATGTTGTGGCCATTATCTCTGAAACAGGATTTGCAACGAGTAACTCGTTTGGCTTGTCTTTGCCATAAGTTATGAAAAAAACATTGTGGAAATTGCTTAATTCAGCTCTTTTTAAACACAATGTCTGTCTGTCTCACTAGTTTTGCTTACGCTCGCTAATATTACAATCTTTTTTATACGTACATATCTTGAACATGGTGTTCTGGTGTGTATCGTTACCTTCCCGCAAACATCTACGAATAGCCCACCACTGAATCGTTGATTTATAATAACATACCTATAAATATAGGAAAGATAAAGGTGATTCTTCAGTGAGAAATGTATGGAAATGCAATTGGTTGGAGAAATAATGCGTTCAACCATAAATGGAAGCTGCCATTTTTTTGAAATAAAAGTTTATTGCTGCTCAACTAATGGTGGTGATAGCAGCTCCCTGATACTGTAGGCGTAGGTGATGTGGACTCATGATCAGATTTATTTGCAGTATGATGGAATGGAATACCATGCCTGGATTCTTAACTTAGGTATAAGCCTGCTGTTGTAGGAGGATGTGGAGCTGCATTTGATTGAAATTATACCTTGGACTTTAAAAAAAGGAAAGCTTGAATCTGGAAATCAAATTCTACCCCCAACTCAAAACAACAGCATAACCTTTTCTCAAGTTCACTATTATTGTTTCTTAATATCCCAAAATCCAAATTACACCCAGTGGAAACCTGTTCCCCATACCATATTTTCCCTAGTCCAACTAACTTCCTGTCCTCATCGCTATACCCTAATGGAGTCTTATCGTTCGTAGCCAATAAAATAATACACTTTAACTAATCACAGTGTATTGTCCAAGTTGGATTTTGTCATTTGAAATTAATAAGTTTTGTTTTTCCAAATGCGTAATGCGAGAAGCAACTTATGTTGTTCTAGGCACTTTATTTGGTTGTCGTTTGTTATTTCTATTGGCTAAATTTGATCAAGTACAGTGACTGAAAGCAATCAAGTCCTGAAAATGCTTGTGTATGCGCTGAATCCATCATTGTGTAGTGTACATTACGAGTCAGTGGTTGACCGACATATTTATAGCCTTTACGTTCTAGGAAGAAACAAACCCTAGTTCTAACTACATACAAATCAAAAACACGTCTTGGTTCTATTATTATTGTTTTGTTTTTACAAATTCATATTTCATTTTTTTTATCTTGTCTTTTAAAAACATGTCAAACTCCTAATAACCTTGAAAAGTATTTAAATTAAATAATTGATTTTTAAATAATATTAATAATAATGTTTTGCTCTGCATTTTATATTCTTTATTTAAAAATTTAAATGAAAGATATCCAATGTACAAGTTATGCATAATAAAAGCACTGAGAAGCTGCCATTTTTTTTAAATAAAAGTTTATTGCTGCTTAACTAATGGTGGTGATAGCAGCTCCCTGATACTGTAGGCGTAGGTGGTGTGGACTCATGATCAGATTTATTTGCAGTATGATGGAATGGAATACCATGCCTGGATTCTTAACTTAGGTGTAAGCCTGCTGTTGTAGGAGGATGTGGAGCTGCATTTGATTGAAATTATACCTTGGACTTTAAAAAAAGGAAAGCTTGAATCTGGAAATCAAATTCTACCCCCAACTCAGAACTTTGTTTTTGGCCTTGCTTTTTGCAAACCCAATTTTTACTGTGTTCTTGTTTGATAAAATAGTTGCAATGACCTTGTATTTGTCTTGCAATCTTGATGCTAAAACACTAGAATGACTCCCTTCAAATGGTGTATAAATCGCTAGTGTAGTTGTTAGATTAGAGTCTTAATCCCTTGCTTCAAGCATTTAGGTAGATTATACCTTCATGCTTCAAGCGACTTTGGTATGATGAACCTTGGTGTATTGCAAATCCCTAGGTATCCACTATTATTACACATCTTATCATCAGCCCAATCTACCAGCAGTGTGTGATTACCCCACTACTAATACTATTGGTCACACCTCTTAATTCAAGATCTTTTTTCCACATGAACTAGGAATTTTTGAGCATTTTCTACAGTGGAAATGTGTGCTATTAATTATATGAATCATATAGTTATTGTTTAATTTTACTTATTTGTAAAAAGATGCATCATCATAGCCAAGAAATATAGTAGCAGACAGGAACTATTATTTGACCTCTCCCACATAAAAATAGATTACCATGCTTCATAAAGACCTGTGTACAAAAAATGATTACAGAATCTATCAGTTTAATGTATTTCATTACTTTTATTGAACAATATACATAATTACTCTCTTGATCAATCTACCACATCCCAGTCTATGGCAGCATATAAACTAACCTTTTCTCTAGTTCACTATTATTGTTTCTTAATATCCCAAAATCCAAATTACACCCAGTGGAAACCTGTTCCCCTAACCATATTTTCCCTATTCCAACTAACTTCCTGTCCTCATCGCTATACCCTAATGGAGTCTTATCGTTCGTAGCCAATAAAATAATACACTTTAACTAATCACAGTGTATTGTCCAAGTTGGATTTTGTCATTTGAAATTAATAAGTTTTGTTTTTCCAAATGCGTAATGCGAGAAGCAACTTATGTTGTTCTAGGCACTTTATTTGGTTGTCGTTTGTTATTTCTATTGGCTAAATTTGATCAAGTACAGTGACTGAAAGCAATCAAGTCCTGAAAATGCTTGTGTATGCGGCTGAATCCATCATTGTGTAGTGTACATTACGAGTCAGTGGTTGACCGACATATTTATAGCCTTTACGTTCTAGGAAGAAACAAACCCTAGTTCTAACTACATACAAATCAAAAACGTGTCTTGGTTCTATTATTATTGTTTTGTTTTCACAAATTCATATTTCATTTTTTTTATCTTGTCTTTTAAAAGCATGTCAAACTCCTAACAACCTTGAAAAGTATTTAAATTAAATAATTGATTTTTAAATAATATTAATAATAATGTTTTGCTCTGCATTTTATATTCTTTATTTAAAAATTTAAATGAAAGATATCCAATGTACAAGTTATGCATAATAAAAGCACTGTTCCAATACATGTACAGTAAATTGGTTGGTTATCAATTTAAGGATTTTTGTAGTAAAAAGTTTGGAAATCAAGAATATATTTTGATCCTGTATACCTCATTGGAAGTTGGTAAATTAAATTATCTTTTGTATGAGCAGTTCAGTGTTGCAAATGAATGTGTTAGGGTTCCAAGACTTTAAGGTCTGTCCACACTCAAATTTTATGTGACAAAAATGTGATATGCCCATATTTGGGTGAAATAAGATATCATCATGTCTATATATGGGCACATCTCTCAAATTTGTCACATGAAATTTGATAGTGTGGACGAAACTTTAAACCTTTATAGTACAGTATTTCTAAATTTTCGGTATAAATGTTATGTTGTTCATTTATAGGTTCATACAGTCATCATGTGATTCCAGTGGCTGATATAAGAGGTGTAGATGCCCACAACTACACAAAAGGAGAGAAGCTTCAGCGGTGCAAACTTGCATCTCTCTACCGACTATTAGACTTGCACGGATGGACGCAACTAATATACAACCACATCTCGGTGAGTTTGATTTACAGTCTGTGGACTAGAAAGCTTACCTGGGAATGTGTATCTTGTTGGTCTCTCTGGAAGGAACGACTAAAAATATAGTAAAACATATGTCCCCAAGGCAACATTAACTGGCAAGAACATAAAATAACATCTGGCTGTATGTTTTTAAAGATGAGGCATGTTTCTTGTTAGGATTGTACTTGTTTGGTTTTTCCTTTCCTTTCTTTTTCCTTGCTTCTCGCCCCCATCTCTTTTCTTGCCCCTTACCTTCTATAATTTTTGCTTTTCCTATTTTTCCCCTTTCTCTTTCATCTATTGTCTGCTTTCTTGCTTCTTCCATTTTATTTTTTTTTCTGTAGATCATTACCCTTACTCTACACTTTTCTCTTTTCCTATTTTTTCATCCTTACTCTTTCATCTGTTGTCTCCTTTCTTGTATCTTTCTATTTTTTTTTCTCTTTTCTCTAGATCTTTCCCCTTACTCTGCAGTTTTCTCTTTTTCTATTTTTTCTTCCTTTCTCTTTCATATTCAACTCCTTTTTTTGCATTTTTCTATTTATCCTCTTTTCTCATAGCTCTTTTCCTTTTTTCCTTTTTCTTGTTTATCCATCCTATTTCCTCTTTTCTGCCCTCTCTGGCTTGGGTATTTTCATCTTTTTCCTTCTTCCTTCTTTCCGTCCGTCTACTTTTTGCTTCTTTGTTTTTACTCATTCTCTGTCCTTGTCTATTATCCTATTCCTTCTATATTTTTGTTAATTTCTTTTTTATTTAAACATTATCCCCTTTTATCATATTTTTTTTTTTTTTTTTTTTTTTTTTTAAAGAAACAATACACTATAATCTCTCATTGGTTAAATTGGCAAAACATGTTATACAGTAGCTGTACGTGGTTAAAAGTACTTGATTGTGCTGTGTATAATTCATTATTAAAGATTTAAATTTTTTCTGGCATCATTATTGCGTTTTCTAATTGATACTCATTATTTATGAGAAAGGATTTAAAGTATTCACTCGGGACTTTACCTAGAAAATTGTAAACTAGATTTTAATAGTTCAAGAGGTTATTTTTATCTCTTAAAAGTCACATACACATATATAGTGACAGGATTTTTATCTTAGCTTAAATACTTCATGAATAGTTCATATCCAGTATGCATTATTCATGAAGTTAACGAACATGTATCATGATGTTGCTATGAAATAATCATAATTGATTAACATTGATTATTAGATAAATTTCATGATCATCATGATAAAAGATAATGATTTTTATTTTTTAGGGAGTAAAATTATCTAATAAGTAATAATTTCAATGAGTAAATAATTATGATAATTGTTAACTTAACAGGCCTTGTGCATATACAGTTTGCGGGCATGGACTGTATTCACACCACCCCAGTCTCTCTGCCTACCCCATTTCCTCTGCCTACCTGTTTTCCTTTGTCTATCCCTTTCCATCTGGCTATCCCTTTCCCTCTGCGTAGCCTTTTCTCTCTGCCTATGCCCTTCTCTCTGCATACCTCTTTACCTCTCCCTATCCCTTTTTCGCTGCCATTTCCTTTTCCTCCAAACTTAACATTTTGTAACAGGTTATAACATATGTATAAATTTATATATTATATTTTTGATTAAAACTGTCTAAAATATCTAAACCTCTTGTTAATTCACCCCTCCCCTACCCCCTCCCCACTCTTTGCGCCCTTATATTCATATATCTACATACAAGGTCTATTTAATGTACTGTAGCTGATATGCATAACAGGATTTTGATTATTTAAAAAAATTATTATTTTTGAATAGATAATGTAATTTGTTCGATTAGCCTTGATTTAACGCCTCTGCGCCTTCAATTAACTAGCTCATCTCATGGAACTAACCCATGGAAATCTCCGTCTTACAACATGGAGTCGTTGACTGGCTGTGGATATGGCCAAACCAAATGATGATCTTATATGATAATTACCACTAAAAGAAATCCTAATTTATCTAAATCTAATAGTACAAGTTCGCTTCATCTTTTTACGGGAAATTTGGTCAAATAATTGACCATAATATTATAACTGTAATGTGAAAGCACTTTGTAAACTATCACCAGTACAGGCATAAAAATATGTATTTGATGTATAGTCTTGCAATTGAAATTATTCTTGATCATGCATACTTTCCATTTTTTAGCTGATTGGCCAGTAAATCGCCTTCAAACAGGGGATTGAAATAATATTATAACCTGTTAACCTCCGGTAGCCGATAAATCAGACTTACATGATGTAGATTAGTACGGTGTAGCCTGATATATCATGTTTATATCAAAGGGTTAATAGACAAGGAGAATAAAAATCCTTAAACACAATTAGGTATCGGTAATCCGATTCTAGCATTATGTTCAAACTTAAATTTTAGAGTTACTTTTGAACCACACTTATGCAATATTTGTTAGATGTAACTTGATTTATTTGCAAGGCTGAGCACATTCACTCATTTTTTATTTTAATAAATAAGATATCGGGATCAGCTCAGAAAATCAGATTCTGTAGAAAAGAAAAATATTAAATCAGCACTCCGGAGTCTTCTTGGAAGTTGATTGCACTTCTGACAGATAATTGCATAAACTCATCAAGGACTGAATATTATATAAATTACAATACAGCTGGATGGATAATCTGCCATTAATATACAGCCTGTTGCCATGGTAATAATTATACATGCAGTTAAGTTTATCCCGGAATAATCAATATTTTAAAATTAAGTATCCACTGAAAACTTGAAAATGATTAATAATATATTCTTTACTATTAGAGACAATAATTTAAGAAGATGATATTGATAAGATTAGATATTAGTTTTAGCCTCCTTCCCATGCTTAACTCTCACAATGCCAAACTACTTATTCTATGTAATAAATAATACTGTCTTCATTTTCATCACAAACAACATTCCATCTCGTAATGTAGTAACGTTAGATATGCCTATTGAATTTGGATGATAAATGCTTGTAATTTACACTTACAACTCTCATTATAGAATAAGCACCAGCTCACTGCTACATCTAAATAAGAGCCAACGGCACTAATTTTCTTGACTCTGTAATTTACATATAGACCAATAAAAGTTTTTGAATCTTTATACTGCAAGAAAAACTCAAAATCATTATTAATAAACATGATGAATAAGAAGTAATATTATCATTAACATCTTATTAATTAAACAGATAAATATCAGAAATACATTAACAAATTTCATGTTAATGCTACTCTGTTGCATGCTACATCGATGCGGGCATCATCTGAAATAGCAGGTGTAATTAGAATCTCTGAGGTTTAATAATTTTTGTAAGGGTTGCTTTATGCAAATTAGATTCACACAAGCCACACATGTCATAAGTTTCTTTAGCTACTACCTCGCCCTCAGGTTAATTATTTTATTGGACACTACAATGTGTGTTTAATTGTTTTTGTTTTTTTTAATATCCAGTTTGATAGTCATTTTCATGCATCTTATCAATAATTATCACAAAATGTACAAAATAATAACCAAAGGTTCGCTGTAACTAGCATCACATTCAGAAATGCTAGTAGTTCAAATGATTTCTTTCCTTTTATATTTTAATGTTTTTAATTATTAAAATATATAATTTTAAATAGGTTTAATATCTGCAATTCAGCTTTTTAGCTACAAAGTGTATAATTTTGATGTCATTCTAATACATTAAATGACAATGATACCACTATTATTTGAAGTGGCATAATCTTATATTTTAAAAATATGAATAAACATTTGTTCACCTGGCCAGAAATTCTATTTCAATTGTGGAAGTTTCGTACTGAATTTAATATAATACATTATTCATTTCTGTTGAATTTTTGTAGTGATATCCAGGTCCCTATTATGCTCAGTATAAGAGTTTTGATAATTTACAATGCCATTTGTACAGTAACAGAAGATAGGTTAGTGGGTGATGAATAATTGGGGATCAAATATTCTGTACACTATGCATTATATTATTGTTCATTATATTGTCTAGGTTAAACTCTGGATAAAAACAAATCTACCAGTATACATTTAATTAGAATTCACCCATTTAAAAGCCAGTGGTGAAAGAAAAAATGCAGATTTATCATGGACAGGATATCAAAATGAAAGATCAATAACAGTTTAAACAAGCCAAGCCTTTTTCCCCAGTTTTATCCCATACGCCAAGGCATAAAGGTCACCAAAAGTGGAAATCATTCCCTTCTCTTGCGATGTAGTAGACATATTGCTGAAGAATTAAAAGGTCATATAAACTTGACCCTTAAATTTGGGTACTTCGGCCCATATGTCCCAAAGTGTGCAGCATGATACCGATTTGAGCGAATTATAGTTAGGCGGATAGCATTTTGAGAAACCACTCTTGCGGAGGTAAGACGATGAAGTGAACCACTCCGTGGTATGAATTAATTTGAAATTAAGCAGTTACAGTTGGCAGCCCATTATTGTTATTTTATTACGATATGATTCAACAACCATCAAATGCGAGATGATATGATCCATGCTGAAGAAACATATTCAAATTTCTGTATGAGATGAAAACAATTTAGATTTTAAATTATAATTAAATTAATGTAAAAGCATATTTTCATATGAAACAAGTTTAAACAGTAAATTACTGTTACTCAAGATGATCGAGATGTATTATTTTAATCAGCAATTATATCTATTGGTGATAATACCATGTCAAGAATTCCTTGATTAGGCGTCTAAATTCCCAGTATTTTAAACTGCTAGACAATACGTCACATTAAGTTAGCATTAATTGTAAATTTCTTGTACAATTTAAGCTTAATCTAGCTTTAATGTTACAATTATCTTTTTGAAATTGATATTTTTTTATCTGGGTATTCAGGAAGGTTGCTTTTGTCTTCGAAATTTATGCCTTCTGGAAAAAAATTTATATATTCTGGAAAAAATAGATATTTAGAAAATAATATAATAAAATGAAAATAATAAATAATATCGTAATATAAATATCTGATAAAAACATAAATATATAAAAATAATAAATACAATGACATTTAAACTTAATTTTAAAAAGCACTCTGATAGGGTAGTTCTTGTTTATTATATTATTTATGAGGGTCCATAAGTCCATAGCAAATCCAACCTCCTTACTGGCATGCAAAGCAAAAACAATCAATAATCAAACATGAACCAAAACTAACACCAAAGAGTACTTAATATAGATTCTTTGTATATATTTACTTTAACTTTAATTAGTTGATTAATCAAGCATACTTATTCTATAAGAATCATATCGTAGGATAATGATTAAATTTTGCTTTAAATATCTACAAATTTGCATATCAATTTGTGAGCAAGTTGAATTCCACTTAAAACAGGACAACCTGTCAGAATTTTTTGTAAGAAATATAGCTCAGCAACAGACTATTTGACTATGGCCTGGAGCATGTACAGTGCAGGCTCACGAAGCCATTTCTTTAATGTTACTCAAAAGCAACAAACATGCATTAACAATCCCACCTCAACAACTACTGTAAAATGCCTCCAGCTTGCATCTATAACAATTTTCTTGCAATACAGTATCTCTTTCATCTCCAAATGCCTTTACTACCATTTTCACATCTCAGATATTTCTTAGCTACTGTTTTACAAGCAGTCCCAGCCATAAATTATTGAACACCTTATTTTCAAGCACAAATTTGTTTTTAAGCACAATTACTAACGTACACACTAAAATACTCTTAATTGTTTTCTAAGATTTTGTGATGAACTGCCCCAAGATATTAGGGATGAGCTACTGTAGTCACTAGCTACAGTATATGTCATACCACCCTTAACTGTGTATTTTTAGAAGGTCTTTGAGTCAAACCAAACTTGAGAGGAATATATTATATCTAAGGAGGTCGATCACTTCAATGGGAGGGGGGTAAGCCAGGGCAGTAGGTATGGTGGTAACCCTGCTGAAGAATTGATGTTATAAATTGTTAGACTAATGATGCTGGTGAAGTAGGCTGACATCATCACTGTGTAAATTACTGTTCAAGACTTCACTAGCTTAGCATATGGATGAACTGCTTACCATGACCTAATTCAAACTGAAATATAGTGCCAGTCCAATATGTAGATATTTCATTGAACTTAAATTTATTTTTCTATGCGTAGTCATGATAAAAATGTAAACATCCCAAGCTTTACCGTCTGATTGGCTATTTAAAGTGGTTGCAATAATTCGAGAAATTAATCTCCTCTTCAGACAGGCCAAGCACTGTCAGATACAAAAAATAATTCCATTGACATCTCAGAACTTTGAAAAGTTGTCCATGTGTGTCAAGAGGCCTCTCTGCTTATAGACCCCCATCAAAGCTTTACCCCTAGGTCCCAGAAATTATATGATCCCCACCCCCTGTTACACAGCTTTCTCCCATTCTCTTAACCTAAATTCACGAGATAGATACTAAATATTCTTCATTATGCACAGCCAAATCGTATTAGTCAAAATGTGGAACTGTTAGTTTGAATGTGTTGATATTATGTATGGAGACAAACAGGCCATGATTCACAATGATGCTAGTGCTTTTACATTCCAGCAGTTGTTGACTTTAAATTACTCAAATGCTGGTATCACAATATAGTGTCTGCTCTTTATGATATTATCATATTATATGAGGAATGTAAACAAGATTACCATATTTGGAATTAAAATTGTAATATTACAGCATCCTAAATTTACTGTAGAAATTAAGGGCACTGTGCAAAGAAATTGGATTATTTTAAGGTCAGTTTATTGTCGAACAAAATATTTTTTTTGTTTTTGTTTTTTTAAGTTTAAAGCTCTTAACTTATTTAAATACAGTATACAAACTTTTTTTTTCTTTAAGTTTATTGTGGGATGTCATTGAATAACTTTTTAGGTTTTTTTTTTTTAAGCAGACTTGAATTATTACTTCTTTTACTACATGATATACTGTATTAACGAGGTCATAGGCTGCATTACATTTATAAAATATTATAACATTTTATGGTCATAAAACATTTTGGCCTTATCTTAAACAGGGTCCCAATATTTTTACTATCTGAACTCATTCCAAAATGATTCATGTGAAAATGTCTATTTTGGTATTAAACTTGTGAAAAATGTTTTGTACATGGCCATGGCCTGTATTAGTCATCAATCATAAATCTGAAACAAAATGATATAATTACTTTATCCATGTTTGGAGCTCAACATATAGGAGAATCAAAGTCCTTAAACAAATGTTTTATCTATTCTTGGTCTGGGTCGTAAAAGACTAAAATTAGCACAAGTACAAAACATTAATGATCAGGACATATGTTTGTCATAAGCAGAGAGTGGCACCAACAAGGGGATGTGGAGAACCTTGGGCCCCCAGTTCTATAATACAATATTTTTTGTTGTTAATTTGCATATGACGCAGAACATTCATTGTCGCTTTGGGTCAATGTGAGTTAATCACGAACGTGGTGGGTTATTGTAAGACTGCATTGAGGACAATCTTACGTCGTCCAGATGACAAGATAAGCCCCAACGATAATTCATGTTGAGTTTCCCTTAAAAATATACTAAATATTTGCATCTGGTAAGATAGTTTTTTCTCTATCATGTGATGTTGTGTTAATATTTCTGTTTAAAAATATGTATTTATTTTATTTTTACAGGTAAGAGTATCTCACGACCAGAATCACTTCCTCATTAATCCATTTGGTTTGATGTACCATGAGATTTCTGCATCTTCGCTCATCAAAATCGATAATGTTGGTAACATCATCGACCCAGGAACCACAACCTATGGCCCCAACCTGGCTGGATTTACAATTCACTCGGCGATCCATGCTGCCCGCCCAGATATTAAGTGTGTTATTCATGTTCATACGCCAACCGCTGCAGCAGTAAGTTTAGATTTTTTTTTTATGTTCAATTTTTCGCCACTCTTCTTTTCACCTTTTTCCTCCAGTTTTATATATTCAAAAAATATATACTGTATCTTCATTAACCTTTCCCGAGTTTCTCATCGAATATGCTTTTTGTGTCTTAGAAAAATCATATAAAAAAAAATTCTCCTCCGGAGCCTGACTTTAAACTTGGGAGTGAGTTGTAGCTAAAGTAGCAAATCTACCATCGTATTACGAGAAAACATGCATACTCCCCTTTGAGTTTACTCAAATGAGCTGTCGCCCTGGTTAAAGTGAAACCTGTTTTTAAACTTCCTCCTTTGCTCATAGTATTCCCAAATGAATCATTCTGCACACCTCACTGAAAGGAAATCAACGCTCTTATGTTTTTATGACCCGGACTATGAGCTGATTTGTTATTATTTAGTTGATTAACAACCCAAAAATTCTTTGCCAGCACTTTCTCAGCCAAATGAACCCAGACAATTGGACACCTGAGTGAATGATGACTACATCAACAACATAAATCATACAAATAAAGTCAGTAGAAATAACTGATAAAGATAACTTGACCTACATACCAATATTGCCATATTCTATGGCAGGGGTGAGCATAAATAAGGGTCAGAGGGTCTAAGTGAATATTTAATTTGACAGAGGGCTACACTGCTTTTATTCTGCTTTATGCTTAGTGTTATTATTAATAAAAGATATTTTTTCATTAAAAAAAAAATTAATAATATACTTTTTATAGTTAATCAGTTTCGGTCTGTAACAACAAGACATTTTCTCGCCAAAGCTTCTAGGCTGACCAAACACATGGTATTGCATTTATTTTTGTGTTGCCAGCAGACTGCACTTTGCCTGTCTGTTCTACAATATCAGAAACTTAACTTTGGCCATTAATATGGGGAAAAATGTGCATTCAGTCTAAATCTTTAATGATCTTTTTTATTTCTCTTTTTACCCTCACAAAATGAACCCATTGAATTTATTGTTTTATTAGGTGTCATCAATGAAATGTGGCTTATTACCTATTTCACAAGAATCACTGCTAGTAGGTGATGTCTCCTATTTGGACTATACGGGAATCATGGTAGAAGAGGAAGATAAAGATAAAATTATCAGATCACTTGGCCCTAACAACAAGGTAAGTTTTTTGGTACCCACTTCCAGCATTTGTGACCATTCAGGTCCCAAAATTATTAAAAACATTGAGAAAATAAAAAAAATTATATTCAAATTTAACTCTGAGAGTGCCATTCCCAGCCATCTAGAATTGCCATAATCATGTCTATCTGAAAGGTCCCTCCTTGGAGGCCCCCTCTATTCTTAGTTCCTGGATCTGCCACTGCAGTTGCTATTCAGTGGTTTAATGATTCATTTTCTAATCATAAGTTGGTGAGAGAAATGTGTGTGGATAGAAAAATACAACGACTTTTGGCAGGTATAAAAATGTCTAATTGTAAACCAAGGTGATAGCCAATCAAAAACTCTAAATACTCCATTCAGCGTGTACAGCACGATCTACTGTTTGTATATATTGTAAACATAATTATTGCAGTTGATGCACATCTAGTCTGATGGCTCAATTCATCAATGAGAAAACACTTCTATCTTAACACTTAGTTCTAGGAAAGTTCATCCATGATAGTGAAGCCTTATCTCTATTATTATAACCAAATCAGTTTTAAAGCAAGTACAATTGGCAATTCTTTCATTATTAGGAAAGACATTTCACCTTTGAAAAGTTTGATCATTATTTCTTCTTACCATGTGAATTACAATGCACTCAAAAATAGAGTATGCCTACTTTTTAGGTAGTCAGTAAACTGCAGCTTTTACATAAGAACTATTAACAAAAAAAGATTCTATGCAAGGGATTGATCATATTTGCAGACTAATATGTTCTAATAAACATTTATATAACTAATGCTGCAGGCAGTTTAATAGTACTTTTATGCAACCTTAGAGTTTTAACCACAATTTCTAAATATCTAGGGCCCAACTGCTTGTGGGATATTCAGGTACCTAATGTCCTTAGGTAAAAATTAAATGCAAGGAAAGTAGGTAATGATTGAGTATATTATTCTAGGTTAATGCCAGGTGTTATCATCATACAAAAACTAATATATTATAGCCTGGAGGCTTAAGAATTGCTAACTAATGATAGCTACAATGGAAGTTGTATAGACATCTATTGATGACAGTATTCTTACGTTTACAAGGCTTGAATGTTATCAGGATCAAGGATCAGGTGAATTAAAGATAGTGCAAACTTTTAGAATGAGAATCATAATACCCATTCCAGCGCATGCACAAGGATTGGAAAATACAGAAAACTGGCTTTGAAAACCATACAGTGCTAAATTCAAAGCTCTATTCTAATCTATTATTTAATTATTTATATGGTTGCCTTTCTTTGCAGGTACAATACACTAACATAACACATCCAAATGGTAAACCCACAGTATGTAATATCCACAGCCCAATCCAAGCTTCCCAGGTGGCGCTAGAGATTCCTGACAAGGGGTCCAATGTTCTGAAGGGGGGGGGGGATATAAGGTCCCCAATGCATTGAGAGGTACAAGATTCCTGACGATGAATTGACAACTGTAAATGACTTGGGGGGTAAAAATGCTTTTGAAAGTAATTTCCCGATGAAATAATTGGTTCTTCTCCGATGGTGTCCAGTGTCAACTGACAGTAGTCCAGCACCCCCTCTCTCCTGTACCCTTGTTGCCACCGACATTGCACAACTATAAAACCTTGAAATCCACAATAACAAGATGAATTCAATTCAGTTTTAGTTTTATTAAATAACTAGATATAGGACAGTA
This sequence comes from Anneissia japonica, assembly GCF_011630105.1. Taxonomy (NCBI): domain Eukaryota; kingdom Metazoa; phylum Echinodermata; class Crinoidea; order Comatulida; family Comatulidae; genus Anneissia; species Anneissia japonica. Next base: position 1,877,023 of record NW_022755542.1, read on the forward strand.
GGAAGGTGGATGGGGAGAAGACAGAAATTATGAATCTTTTAGGTCTGACAGGAAAGATTGAACATAAGGAGAAATATTTTTTAATAAGAATGGTTGTCAACAAGACATTTTATGCCACTGATAATACATCAAAAATTGGCTGATGGATGTAGATCTAATGTGTATTGGCTGTTTCAGTTTATATATATTTTTTTTTGTATCATAGAGAGAATGATATCGATTCAATCTAATATTCTTTCAGCAGCTTTAACTGACTCGCTTTGAAATGTTGAGGCGTAGCTGAGATATTTAGTAAACCATCTGGTAAAACTAGCAAATAAATTGTCCGGGTCGTTCCCATAGCTTCATACGCATTAGCACTTATCGGATCTGATTATCATACCGTGTTAGTAAATTTGATGCTGCCTTTATCTCTGATTTCAATAATAAGATATTTCTGAAAATAAGTATATTCAATTATATAATGAATCTTGTATATAAACCAGGGTAATTTATACACAAAGTGCCCTGTTGCTTAAATGTTTTGGATTTTTAAAGCACTAGGAAAGACCCTTAAAAATTCCATTTCCACTGTTGGTAGATACCTATCCAGATAGAGTATATATTTATATTTTTAAATTGTTTTAAATATCTCATAATTTTCATTTGTATTTTCCTCACATCTATCAGAAAACACGTGTCGATTAAATAACTGTGATGCTTTTCTAAAGTGTTTCATTTATGAGAATTAACAGTGGAGGTGTTTTTAAGCTGAGAAAAAATGGGTGTCATAAATTTGAATCACAGATTAAAATCTCATTTAAATTATAGGCAATACGTCATACAACATTGCACACCGCTAAACCCCTCTTCAGAGATGTGAAGAAAACAACACTTTGCATTTGAAAATTGTTCACCTACAATCTAGAGTAAAAAAAAAAAAAAAACTACATATGCCTGCATTTCTTCTGTTCCTTTTCACAAGAACGAATCTGCTTAAGTTTACAAAAATATGCAAAATTGATTGGATTTTCTGTCAGGATTGTGTTTTGTTAAAAAACTTCAATGCCATGTTGATAACTATACAATTATCCTTTAACAGCCATTCCAAATAGAAAGCTAATTCCCTCATTCTCACTCTTTCCTTTTGTCTACCAAAATCACTTATCTATAATTTAAAGTTAAGTATAGTTTACCTGCCATTTTGAAATAACAAGCACTGCATTAAATACATGATTAATTATTCATAATAGGGACTATTTGTTGAATGACTTAAACATTAGGGTAAACCTTATTACCCAACATGTATCTTGACTGCTCTGCCCATTTGTAGAAATTGAAAATGTGCATGGTAGTTTATATAAAACATTTCTTAGTTCTTTATGAAAAATGCTGTACTTCTTATCTGCCATTTTAGGTCATGTTTATGCGTAACCATGGTGTGCTCTGTTGCGGAGCTACTATTGAAGAGGCGTACTTCAACCTATTCACAGTTATGGCAGCTTGTGAAATACAGGTACGGACACTTATGATTATTTTTGACACATTCTATTTATATAACCAATTGATATTAATTTGATTTGATTTATTAGGTACTCATCACAAATGTAAAGTGTATTTAATGACAGTAAATACATAAACATTATTACTATAGGGATTACCTGTAAGGCTAGCTTACTTTTAATTGAGTACCAATAGAATGTATAACAAAAATAACAATGTAACAATATAAAAGAAAACCAATCAAGTATATACAAGGGTGACTCTAAGTAATGCCTCAATAAAAAAAATTGTTTAAAAAATGTAAAAAAAAACATATTAAAAGGTTGTATGTATAACATTTAAAAATTATCTCAAATTCAGATAGTGCATTCAGGATTAATGAGTGTTGCAGCTTTAGCTGGCGAGATTAAGTGCTAATCCAATTCCTATTGGTTGCTAATCCGGTTGGATTTTGTTTGATGTAACCAGAAATAATGATAGTCCAATGGGATTTTGATGAGAATTTTTGACTTAAAACATCATAATAATTATGTTCTTATTTACACTTTTTTATTTTTATGTTTTTGATAATCAGTATTTATCACATTGTATTGTCATATTTAGTATAATTTTGTTACGGGAAAATATTATGAGAGAAAAACCTGGCTACCTAAAGCCCAAAAATGACAGTTTCACATTGCTAAAAAAAATCCACAGAGATTTTATTTGTAAGTACAGTAATTAAGCGTCCATATTACGTACCCCTTGGTACCAAAAGGTATTCGTAAATTGAACAATTTTTAAACTAGATCTGGTGTCAGTTTCTACTACTTAGGCCTAGCTATACTCGGCCATTGAGCACCTATAAATTGGCGGTGGCCACAGACTGACAGTTTAGCAGTGTGGTCCCCATGCTAGAGCCTAGCTAAATTTACCTTCGATAAAAACCAAATTATTTGTAATTGCTGGCATTCTCCCCGTTAACAAAATATTGTTTTAATTCTTATTGGCACCAATGAATAGCGTCCCTATTTTTGATATTCGAATGTTGGTAGGTATGCACTTTGGTTAGGTATGTGCATGGAGCACATAACTCCTCTTGATTCTTATGAATAATCATTTGAAGTAAGCTCGTTAAGTATTTTAATACAAAGTGCGTCTTCACAGGCACTACGCCACTATCCATGGCTTACCACAAGTATGCTGCTCCTTCAGTCTTACTTTCGGCTTACTATGCTATCTCATCTTAAATTGACATTAAGTTGCCTTCAAAAGACAGCAGAATTTTATGTAATATTTCAAGCATTCAAATATTATAAAAATATTTTTTTTCAGATGTATTTCATTTTTTTCAAATTGTAGTTATTGTTTTAATAAGTGGCACTGAAAAATAAGTTTTTTCCTAATCCTGATTTTCCACCCCAAATAAAAATTTTACTTCTATATATCATAGTGAAGAGAAAATTATAAAACCGCATACAGTAGAAAACTTGATTATATTTTAAATATTTTAATGTTGAAAATTGAATATTTCAAAGTTCATGAAACAAAATGTGAATATCACTTACGATATGAACATTAGCAGCTGCCATTATGACATTTGACCCTTTAAAGTACATCTCTTGTATTCAGTTTCATCAGGTATCTATGGGGAGCCTCTTTATAGATTCTTGTTATCTCCACATTTTAATTCATAGCACAATATCGTTTAATATGAGAACACTATTGTTTGTTTTTGACACTTTAACCTATGACCTTATTTTACCAAGTGATTAAGAACATTTTCTTTGGAGACAGGTCACAGGCCATAGACCAGGTTTGAAAGATTCTGCATTTAGTTTTGAAATTTATAACAAATATACTTGTTGAAAGTTTTTCAAGTGAACTAATGTGTGCATGTAACAATCTACTTCAATTGGTTCTACAACTGAACACTGATTTATGCTGCACCAGTCTGTAGTTCCGGTCACACCCTGGGAAAACCCCTGGAAACCATAAACTTCAGTTTCCAAGTCCACCTGGAATTGGGACATCCAGGTTCCCTCACATGACTTCTGATACATCATTGGAATCTGAAATGTGATCTAGTTGGTGTTTGACAGTATGGAATTCATGCACATCCTGGGATTTGTGGCATCTATTGGTGGGAATGTTAAGTAGCAATAAAGTCTCTGGATGACTCATATACTCCATGTAATAATATTATCAAGTACTAATCACATCTTGTAAACAAGCTCCTAGCTGCTATGTTTCCACAATAGTCAAATAACATTCAAGATTTCCCTACAAATGTGCATCATCTGTTCAATGCTAAAATTTGTTCTCCACATTTTTTGCAACACAAAGTTGTCTGATGTATTATAATAGTTAATACATTGATTTTGTTGTCGTTATTGTTGGGTTGTGTTTATGATCAAAGAAATTAAATAAAATTTGTTGTGGTGGTGGCATTGTTTTTGCTACTGCTATTGTTGTTGCTGTTATTGTTGATGATGATGTTGTAGGTTGTTGTGTTGTTTGTTGCAGTTGTCATTGTTATGATCAATTAATCCCTGATGAAAAAATAACATTTTTCAAGAAGTTCAATAAAATTTCACATTTATCGTAGAAAGAAAGGATGGAGATAGAAAATTCAGTGGATACTACAGTGACTGGTTTCAAGATCCTAAATCTGATTATGTTACTTCTATTATTTACCTTAGATGTTTTCTACGCTAATTATAGGTAAAATCTATGGCTGTTGGTGTTGACAACTTGGTCCTTCTGCCAGATGAATTACGGAAGAAGACGCACGAGTTTGCTTTAAAAGGCAACGATAGCGAAGGCAAGAAGTGGAAGATTGGAGAACTTGAATTTGAGGCAATGATGCGTCAGTTAGACAACATGGTAAGCGTTGTACTGACTTTTGCATTTGTTTTCCTTTTCCGAGCAACTATTTCAAGTTAGTTCAATAATGAGCAAGTTATTCACAAATTGATTTTTGTTTCAGGGGACTGTACATCTTTAATGATGAATGTTTAAAAAAATCGCAACCTTTTAAGAATATAACCCAGTTCTTTACAAACAGTTGATGGAAGCATCTTAATGTTTCCTTAATCGATGTTGCTAACAGCTCACTTACCGTCAACCTGTCTGGTACCAGAACAATAACTTACAAATGCACATCGTTGAAAATGTAACGGGATATACTTGTGCATGTGTTCGGAAGTGATTCAATTAATTAATAATCAATCGATAAATATGATTAGATAGTAAACTATGACCTCTGACCTAATTTTACAGGTGCTAATTCGAGATTTGCCATTCTAATGTTTGTTTGTGTATCCAGTGTCCATTGCTTTGATGATTGATATTGGAAGTCACTGAGAAACAGATCAATATTCATATTTAACATAAAATCCTTTTCCTTTCTTCCCAATATGCCATTTCGTATTCAAGTGTATATTTTTGTGTAAAATTTTAAGTCATAACAGCAAATAAATCATGTGTACTTCTGCATAATATAGAGTTTATTAATTCACAGTTATTGAATATTGAGCTAAAAAAATCTGTCATTTGACCTTTGACATAGACATGAGCATTTGAACTACAAATCGCTACAATACACTTTTACTTAGGGCTACAAGACTGGTTATATTTATCATCAACCTGTGGTGCAACATGAGCCGAAACCTCGCAGCGAAGTTGCCCACCCGCCCATCTCCACAAACTTCACTTATGTGTACGACGACGATATTGATGGTAGCAAGTACATATCTCCGCTGAAGCTGGCAAATAAACGGCAACAGAAGGAGAAGACAAAATGGCTGAACACACCAAACCAGTACACCAAAATGGAGGTGACAATACAGGAGGATGGCGATTCAAGTCCAAAGACAAAAACCAAAGTAAGATTTAAATCTTTAAAAAATGTTTTTTTTACATAGCTAGCAATCTGCTGGTAGTAACTCACATAGTAATTTTCATCTTTAATTTTTTTTCTTTCCCATTTCCAAACATCTCTACACTTGTGTTTACAACACATAGAGACTTTTGTATTTTGCGCTATATAAATTTAAAACCATTAACTATTATTATTATACGAAGGCATATAAAGAAATGCAAACAAAATTGTAACACCTTGTAACTACCTGTCCACACTAGAGCCACGTCAGATGGTCTTAAGCCTGAAGGAAATTTACAACAGGCATGCAAATATATGTGCACTTTACTTCAGACAAGTGGCAACAGGGCATAATGTACTTTTTACTTGAAAGTTAGTTCAAAGCTTAAAAGTAACTGCAAATTTTCCAGAAGTGATATTTGGTATGACATTTTCAAACCTGTATATGGGCAAAAAAAACACAGATTTGTTACATTAAACTTAATAGCATGACATAAGTATCTAGAATTATATATACAGGTAGTACACATGTTGTAACATTTTATTATTCTGTATAATTCTTTTTGTAAAATTTTATTATGGTCATGAAGCTTGTGTCTGTTTCTTCCCAGCTCTTTGCTTTTATGTAACATGGTTTATTAAATTAAGTGCGATACCAGACTGATTAGTAAACGACAATTGTATTAGTTGCTACTGTCTCAACTTAATAATAACTTAATTGAGATGTTTTTTTAATTAAAGTATTTATGTAGGTGATATTTCATACACAGTAATTCAATCCATCAAGTGGGAAATTATGTCATTCAAACAAGCCTGTAGGATGCTAGCTGACATTTGCTTTTTTTGCATAATTTTGTCTTGTCTATGAATAATATGTTGCATGTTGTAATCTAGCAATAATATTCGGTATTTTCCAGATAGTTAATATAATTCCCATATATAAAAGGTTGTAATATTCATGCATAGTATCCTGCCTTTAAAACAACCCTATTTTTGTAATAGACTTTTCCTCCCACAATACAACATTAAATGTAATTACATACTTTTAATGACCAATTTATGAAGAGTCACTGAATATGGATCATAAACTTTATTCATAGATTTGAATTAATAAATTATAACCTAATTTAAAATTTTGAATTATGCATGAAAGGATTTAGTCAATGTTGCACATCATTATTAAAGATATGAAACCTGACCGACTTGCTAAAGCACTTTTACACATTAGGATATTAAAGTAGCAGTCAAACACAAAAATGAAAACAGCCTGATATTTTCTATCCTTTGATAGGCTGTTATGAAGCACTGACTTACCATAAGACTGTAATGTAACGTTACAAATGTGAATACATACAACTTCAACTATTTTTTATTAGTAATTAATATATTTATTAAATAATTTTTCTTTATCATAGTGGATTACATCTGAAGATGGAACTGGTGGTGATTCAATAGTTATTCAGGATCCGCAACAATTTGCCAAGCAAGGTGATAACCCTAAGGAATTTAAGAACAAGAGACGAGAGGTAATACAAATCGTTGTAATGATAATATCACATTTATATGTGGTTTTTATTTTCATACTTTTATTTTTCTATTTTCACCACCAATTTTAATTGCATTATTATCATATTCGTTGATGTTGACATTAACATAACAATGCTCATCATTTGCCAGCTTTATTATCATGGTGTTACTAAGGACCTTTCTATAATATCAATCAAGTTTAACAACTGACCAATTAGAATGTGTTATTAAAGGAGGGGAGCAGAAAATTTGTCCAACAAACACAGACATTTTAATTTATAGTCTCACACACGTACTCAGCCATGTTTCTCAACTAATTGTCAGTTTTATGGATCCTTAGCAACAATTTTTTTAGGGGAGGCTTAGAGGAATCATTCATTGTAAATCAATCAACAGTTATTTATAAAAAAAATAAATAAAAAAAAAGCACCAGTATCCACGGTGAAATAAAATGTTTATTTTTGCTTCTCATTCTCAAAATGAATAAATTATTTAATTTTTTAATGAATATATTATTATTGAATAATTATTATTTTCCTTCCTAATTAGTTGAAGAATGATTTCTATGATGACAAGAAGACTGCTGGTCCAATATCAGAGGTGTTGTCTGGGGTAACCTGGCAAAAACCACCACAGGTTAGCACATATTCCATTGTTATTGATTTTAAATATTCATAAGCAAAAATAAACATTCATGGTAACTGATTCTGTTTAGTTTATATTTGTATATACAAAATTTGTCTTTAAAAAAAGTATAGTATTTTGCACATGATATTGCCTACATGGTGTAGCAGCATACTGATATTGTAGAGTGCCCCTGGATATCAGCCTAGCTGGAAAGGTTACACTCAAAATTGTTGAAATAAATACATAAACTGAAGCATAATTATCAAACAAAACTAGATCAAATTCATTAATTTAGCAACCCCTACTATTTTGTGTTTGGGGTTTTCCAAGAATTTACCCTCACACTTTATACTATTAAATTTGCCTTGTGGGTAACTACTAAATTTATGATGCTGTAATTAAATCAGTATGATTTTGACAATAAAATTGACTGATTATGAATCGGTTACCATAGAGAATGATGTGTGATAATTGCTATCTACATTTTTTAACATGTTATTTTGATATATGCACAGTTTCTTGTTGGTTTTAATACGGAGTTTTCGATAACGCAATGCCATAGAATTTTAATTTAGTCCAAGTCAGCATAATGCAAAACACATTAGGACAGTCACATACAAGTGAATCTATTTTACATCATTGCCCAATTGAAAGCTCTCTAATATCTCAAACCAGAGTTGTGATCATTTGAACTATTAATACAATTTTGCATTTAATAGTCACTCAATAACTTTTATCATTTTGTCAAGCACAAAATTTCTAAAATCTGACTCAATAATCAATTTTCAGATAATTCTTGAATCTCTTTTTAATTCTGAATGGCGTCTGAATTTTACAGGTGTTTTAATCCTTACAATTATTACAGCATGGATTACTATGCTATGCAAACCAACAACTGTGTAATTGAACAATTACAGTATTAATAATGTGTGGACAGTTATATAGCCACTCGTATAGTGTAAGACATTACAAGATAAATAGTTTTATTACTGATATATCTGCTCACATCTGTAAGAACATTACAACATGAATATTTTTGACCTTGACATCCATGCATAACATCAAGACATGGTATATACAGACATTAACATATTAAATTTTGGATTGCATGTTTGATTATAACAGTATGATAATGTACCATTGTTTTGTGAATCATCTTACAGTAACTGTATTGTTTATAATTTCATATAAAATAGTTTGGTAATTTGAGATTAGCTATTGACCAACAAATTATTTATAATTTCAAATTTGTAAGTGTTTTAACTAATGCTCATATATATTTTCATTAGAATTTAGATTATATTTCTTATAAAGCCATTTGCTATATCAGATTTTAACACTAAATTTCTGTGAATTACGTGAAATTGTACTTAACGAAATGTGACTTATTTACCAAGTGCAGTGGCATACAAAATAAGTCACATGAATTATGTGTCATTTTTATATTAAAGCCTGTTTGCTATGATAGTATAATCGTTAAAAATGTAAAGTTTGACATGTAATCCACGGTGTTTGTTCACGTTGTTCCCATCACAAACCACATGCTAAACCCGTAGATTGATCTTTTCGTTTGTGCATTTGTACTTTCTCGTAGTTTTCTAGTGATGCACCGTTATCCAACTCCTCGGATCGTCTTGAGGATGACCGTAAGGTATATCATATGTAACAATCTATGTTGTATACCACATATACATTTGTGTTTCATCACCACACGTTACACCCTCAGTGTTGTATCCCTGTTGTACCGTGATGAATATCAGATTTTATGTTTCAGTTGACTAAATATGGTAATACTCAAGCAAAGCACATCACCACTTTTTGTATGTTGCATATATGTTTTCTTCCAAAATAATTATTTCATTTACATTTTTGGTTTTGGTAAGTGATCAGTTTTGCTGTCAATTTCCACCAGATGCATCAAATTTAAATACTGAAACAATATTTCTTTTCATAAATTTTTTGCTATATTTAACAACATACAAATCACAAAAATTACAATATACTAGTTCGCTCCTTCACTGTATCCCTTCTTTGCAAATGCTCTCTTCTGTGTTTATTTTTTCCACTAAGATTATTTAATGTATGTATAGTTGGTGTTCATATACTTTAATAGCATGTTTTACAGAAACTATGCATTTCAAGGAAACATGTCCATATTAAACATTTATAGGAATGATTCAACATCTCAAATAATAAACTCTGTTGCTTTGAATTTTGTATATGTTACAGCAGGTAGTTTTTTACTCTGAATTGTACAGGTTTATGTTGATCTTTGTCCCTCATGCTGTCTCTGTCTCTCTCCTATCTTTCCACCATGCTAGTGCTCTGTCCATTTGTAAAGGAATTATCTTCATTTTTAAGGGCAATATCAGTTTGTATAAATATTCCTTCGAGTGGGGGCTGCTCCAGCATGATAACCTTCAACACTGCAATTAGAAATAGATTTCAAAATCAATATAGATGTCAATTTGAAATACAAATAATAATGTTATGATACACAGTAATTTTTTTAGACTATTGTTATTGGTATCCCCTTAAAAAAATACAAACAGTTGTTTTATTCCAAGGATCTGAAATAGCTTGTGGTATTCATTACAGTATTAATTTCACGATTGTTGAGCACTTGGATCCCTTTTGTTTTGGTGGTGGGTAAGATAATGTTGTCTGCTTTATGTATTATGTCATATGTTTTTTTGTATCACTAACATTTCTTTCAAATTGTACAACAGCCATAATTTAAAAACTAAAAAAAACAAAAAAAACAATGTGGCATATAGCTAAGAAGATTAAGTTACAGTTTTTGCTGACAGTGTTACACCAGCATAACAGAATATATTTATGTGCCGTATGAAAGTGCCTTAGAAATTTACAAGACAAAACGATCACATGATTTATTACTCAATATTAATATGTAATTTCATCTCAGCTAATAATATCTACAATATGTTGATCAGTTCATTGTATTGTATGTTGAAATTAAACTCAGTTTAAGTCATCAATATGCTATCGGAATTATCTCCATTATCGTGATGATGGAATACTAAGTGCATTGGCTGATGAAATTACACTCTTGTATGTCCTGTTTCGGTAGAATATCTTAAATAAATGATTGTAATAATAATGATATCTTACATTGCTTTTTTAAGTAAATTTGATTAGTCTGTATGTAAAAAGTAGTATAAAAAAGAATTTTGTACTCTACAATTATTTTGTAATAATAAGATTGAATGTAACACAAAAAAAACCTGTTACACGAAGGTGTTTTACTACTTATATTAAAAACGATAATGATAATTTAATTTCAATTAGTGTTTAGGTGAAAAAATATAAAACGAAGTTTGTCAGCTACATTCATTTTATAATAATAATTAATATAAATTGAATGCGATGCAAAAGTGTCTTACTTCCTATTAGTCTGCTACAGCTTATAATCGATCTTAAGTATATAAAAAAAATAGGTTATAATATTGTGATTTACTACTATAAGAATTCTGTAAGAATTTATTTTCTTTGAAGAAAGTTTATATATCTTAATGCAATTTTAATTGTAATTAACATGCATCTTTTTGTTTGTAATCTAACATTGTATTGTCCATTTACTTTAAGGTATACATGTTTTATCATTAGTAGTGCAGAATAAATATCTTGGGTGTTATTCTTCAAAGTGTACAGATAACTCATTCTGAGGAGATAAACAGCATTTGAGAAGGTTGAGGCAAATTATTGCCCTCCATTAAACTTTCATTCATTTCATTCCATCAGCAAGGGAATCCAACGAGTGATAATGTGAAAGCAGCATCCAAAGGTATTATCCAACGGGATTACCAGCAGGAGGCGGTGCTGTACACGTCCTACACGCCAAACCCCTTTGACAAGATGACTGAGAAGGATATTCTGGAGTATAAGAAAGAGATTGCCGAGAAAACAGGCCAGGGTATGTTCATTATACACATAATTTTTTTATACAAAAGCTATTAGTAGCATTGGGCTTATTCGACTGGTTCATTTCGTTGACTACGGTTTTTTGTTGAGTATTATTTTCATTTGACTGGTTTGTATAAACTTTGTTGACAATAAAAATTAACGTAAACCAGAGTGCGTTAATCATCATTTAGCTATCCATGTGACCAAAACAAACATGGCTGATTGGTCGGTTTAACAACAACATTTGCGTTAATATAATTTAGATTAAATTTCAGAAAATAAAAATTATAATAATTAGCCACATGAAGTCAAAAAATAATTGTAGGTTAACCAAATTCAAAAACTGAATGATAAATTTTTTTTTACGAAAAACCCTTAGCAACCTAATTACACAGCGTGTATCACGGTAACTCTGGCATTTTGTTTTGTCAAGTATTTACTAGTTTTTTTGTTGACTGGTCGTCTTTGTTAAGTAATATTTTACCACTGCGCAGGTGGCGTGGTTTAATGAAGAACGATCGGTCGAATACGACCATTGTGAGAAGAAGGTGCGTTGAGAATTCCCTTGAGTGAGAGGTGTAGCTTCATGTTTAAGATACTTGACTTTTAATTCTAGCATCCTAGGTTCAGATCTTGTGACTCACCTCCACTCCCTTAGCCTCATAATGAGACTTTATAAAAGCATCATTCCATTTCAATTATTCAACTGCAGACCTGAATATAAGCTGACCTTCCAGGACAAGCTAGAAGAGTAATCCTCTCTAAATAAAGTGTATAAAAAAAGATATTAACCAAACCAGATCTTCCATAAGTGGCATCTCCCCTCTTCGGACCACTGGTATTATATAGCAAAAATAAGAATAACAAATAATATGTTAAGTAAAAAAAAATAATAATAATTGATTTGGTATTGAGCTGCCTCTAGTTTTTAAAAAACTATTGGTTTTAATTTGAAAGAATAATGTTGTGTATTGTCTTTAACTGGAAACAGTGAGTTTCATAAATTATACTACTTAATGTTATTACACTACAGATCTCCTAATTAAAGACCCTCAAATTAAAAACCTCTTCTAATAATTACATACCACTTTTCTGTGGTCCCAAATTAACAAATGTCTGTTATCTTCATTATTCTAATTACAGACCAAAGCTGCTAAAGACCATAGAAACTCCGTTCTAAAAGTGATCTTAATTAAAGGGAGACCTGTAAATATTATATGACAATATTCTTTATTATATTTTTATAATTATTATATATATATTTTTTTTTTTTACTTCATATGAATGTGTTTTAGATGTGAAGGAGATTGAGTTGATAGTACAAGATGTACCAGCAGATGATTCAACAGTAGTGAATAATGTGAGCAGAATCGAAGGTCCAGAGGGTAGGTATCAATCAATAATAATCACCAATGCAGTGATCATAAATTCCGTATATTGTTAGGCATACAATGTTCAACTGTGCTATGAAGACAGGAGGACTAAAACAGAGCCCTCTATCTTGATTAGTTATCAGCAAAGATCTTATAAACACAAGATAGCGTTCTCCTGGATTTACGCGTGCAAATTCTGTAATAAGGCATGAATGGCGCCCTCTTGCTAAATTGGAAACTTTTGACCCTTGACCGCTCTGATCTGACCATACAGTACACCGCCTGTGAACAGCAGAACAGGAAC
>NW_022755542.1:1890163-1903165 GCF_011630105.1 Anneissia japonica
CTCTTCGGTAATAGCGCATGAATGGCGCCCTCTTGCTAAATGGGAAACTTTTGAACCTTGACCGACGCTTCTATTTGTTACACGTAAATCGCGGAGAACGCTATCTTGTGTTTATAAGATCTTTGGTTATCAGGGATGACAATAGAGGGGGTAGTTTGAAGATTGTATTAATAGTTTAATTTTGGATCATGGTTTATAGTTGAAATACATGCCAAATCTCAAATTTAGGGTGTAGGGAAACTGTAATTGAGAATCTGAAAGGGGAAAAATGAGTTTGGAAGGGGAATTTTAAGAAAAGTTTTCTTCTTGCTATGTTTTTTGTCACTTTTCTCCTGTCTTCTGTTGCTTTCTTGCAACCCTTCTGCATTGCATGTATTGCCTAGTACTGTAGTAAATTGGAAACACTGTTAGCCTAGACAAAGAAGTAGACTGTAATTTTAGGAAATATGATTGTAGAGAATCTGTAGTCCTACAAGTTGTTAATAGATACATGTAAACATGCATGTATGTACACACAAACATGTAACACCCATCCCTTAAACACTCACAATTCTCTGTACACCAGTTGAAGCAACACAAACACATGCAAGCATATATGTTAATATAGTATCTCATTAAAATTTGGTTGTCTTTTTTGTCTCTGAAATGTTGGTTTTCTTTTTAATTTTCTGATTTCTCTTGTTCTGGTTTCTCTTGTTCTTAATACCTAAATTCAATCTGTATTGATTTAAAAAAATAATTTATTATATTTTATCTCATTCTTTAGCTTCTCTGTTTTTGTTATTCATGGCTTATTTTCTTACAGTTGACTTTTTTAATTTTTCTGATTTCCCTTGTTCTTAACACCTAACCTGTGGTTTAATCTGTGTTAATTTCAAACAATAATTGATTATGTCTTCTCTCATAATTAAGCTTTTGCTTTTCTTGTTTATGTAAAACAAATCTGCTTTTTTTCTGTTTCACTTATGCTTTTACTTCCTTTTCTTTTCCATTAATCACTCATTTTCCCTTAATATAATTTGATTACTTGTTTCTCAGCTTTTCTTTTATCTCAATTTATTTTGTGTGCTGCTCGCTATTTATTCATCTGCATGCTTTATCATGCCTCTTCCAATTTCATTTTTTACTCTTTCATTTCTGCATCTTGAGCATTAATGATGATTTCTAAGAACTCCATTATAATAAATAAACATATATAACAAAAATCTGGTTACAAGCCTCAAAACAATCAATTTCTGAAGTATAACACGTTGTCTTGCTAGGCTAGTGTTCTAGATGGCTAGCTGATTATTTTAGCCTAGACTGGCTATAGCCTTCTACCTGGCTAGGCCCACAGTTTTCCAATAAGATGCATTGAAACTCTAAGCAGAAATTAGCAGTCTTCTTGGCTGTATTCACCATGATGTATTGTGGTAGATTTAGATTGTTATGCCATGTTGTTTGCAATAAATGTTTTAGTCTCTTCAAGTAATTTCAGCACTACATAACGGCATCTTTTGGTAAGGTTTATTCATGCTATTGGATTATTAAGGAAAGAAAAGCAACCCTTTTAGACAGATCATCTAATGTTGCTAATTTCTTAAATATTGCTTGCCTATTTTTCATAATGACTATGAGATGATTTACTTTTTGGAAATTGTAATGAGAAATATTATATTTACAAATTCTTTTAAAGTACCACCAAATACATCATCTGAATGTTCCATTCTGATTTATAAAAACTATTTCATAATGCACTGAAGTGAAGAATACAATATACATAATTATCATACAGTTTACATTTATTGAAGAATCAATCATCCACCTCTTTGAGGCTCTGGTTTTCATCTTGCCAACCATAATATTCTCTGATTTTTAATAATTACATCTGTAAAGTGATTAATTCTTATAAATTGCTTAAATTTATATACAGTATTTATTTATTTATATATTTTCATATAATTATTTTTTAATCCATTCTGTAAGTGGCGATTTAACCGCTGTTGAATGAGATTTGAAATAAAATTAAAATAAAAATAAATTTATCTGTATTATACCACAAATCCACAACATTAAATCAGATGGGTTTTTTTGGGACTGAGTGTACACATGTCAATAAGACATATTTTCATTCATTTTGTTGGATCCCTCCACTCATCAACACCAGTCCATCTGTTAATCATGATGGTGTGATCTCACGGCTACTTGTTTCATTGTAGGTACCTATTTCTATACACACACCTAAACACAGCATTTGTAGTCTGAGGATTTGGACACGCAGGCAAGAGGGAATCATTGTTATTCATAGTCATTGCTATTATAATCAATTTACTTGATTCTCATTGGTCATTCCTACTCCATCTTATTTATATGCAAAGTTTGTGCATTTGCATTTTGTACCTCATCTAATCACCATTACCATTCTTTAAAAAAAATGAAGCTTTTCAAAAACTAATTCACTAATTCAAAAATAGAGTTTTTGAATTACTATTTTATTTCCTAAAATTATCTATTAATATAACAGTTAATAACTTATATTATAGTAGATATTTATTATGTTTAGAGATTTTAGTTGTCACTAATAAGGTAGTACATGTATATACTGGGTTATTGGAGCATTTACTCGAGATATGAGCTTGGAGTTGGCTTAATTAGAAAATTACTTATTAGTTTGTTTAATTAGTTGAGTAGATAGAAGCAGAAATCTTTAACTTGAATTTCTTCGCAGCTTCCTGAGATGTCACTCTGGTTCTTTATCTTCTATGATGTATATTAATCTATGTTTATTTATTTTATTCAATCTTATATATCATTTAATTTGTTTTTAGTTTGTTTGCATAAGTTTTTTAATTTTGCTTGTTAAAGTATTGAGAATCTCAGTAATTAATATACAATTGAAAATATGCCATTTTTTACTTTTGTTTATTATCTTGGGCAAAATACTAATAAGCATATGGATTAGTAAATTATGAGAAAGTTAACTTATGAACAGCCCATTGGTGCTAACAGCCAATATTGTGCTTGGTTTGAATCAGTTTTCTTACTAAATATGATTTGGTTCTAACCAAATTACCATTCATAAAACTAAATTATCATTCCAAATTATTGTATTTCTTTGTTATTTTATTTTTTTCGAAAAGTAATAAATAACTTGTTCAATATTAACAAAATCAAATTCAATATTCTTTGAACAAATTCATTTGAAATTAAGATAAACTGTTAATGTTAATTCTTTTTTTTAAATATGTTACTGGCAATAAGTTGGTAACACTCTACTTTCATATTCAAATAACATTAAAATATTTATATATTATTTATTTGTTTATCAACTTTTTTACATATTTGTTTGTGGCGCTGCGGCTACTGCAAGTCCTAAGTTCCAGCCCAAATTTCTGATTTCTGATTAGAATGAGAACACAAAGAATTAGAACTGTTTAAGCTGTAATAAACCAAACACGATAGATTATTATTATTATTATTATTATTATTATTATTATTATTATTATTATTGTTATTATTATTATATTAACAAATATATCAGATTTTGTTAATATTACAGTTATAATAATTATTATATTTGGAGTAAATAGTTTTTCCCCAATAATTACATTAATTTGGGTTTTTATTTAACAAATTATTTACTACTTTAAATAGTGATATGCAATGGAATGTTTAAGAATAATTGCATGGTGATTAAAAATTTATTTTAAAAACATCCTAATTTTTTATATCTTGCTTTGAAATTATAATATAATCATGTTTATTTTTGTTCATTACATATAAGTTCCATTCTGTTTAATTTTGGTGAATGCCATTCTGCTGTTATTCTTTATTTTCCCTTTGTTAGTTTTAAATGTTTTCGTCATTTTGTTTTGAAATATTTTCTTGATTTCTTTTATGTTCTATCTTTTATAATCATTTCCCTGAATTTGTTAGTTAATAAGATGAAGAAATATTCATTATTTTATTTATTAAGGTTGAATAATTCAGGTTACCTAATTGAAAAAAAAAAAGGTTTAATAATATTAATTATGATTTATTCATGTTATTTTCATGAAAATTAATCATTTTCTCAAGAATTTTCATGTTTATGAAGTGTAAAGTGTAATTTTCTTAATAAACCACTTATCCACGAGTTTGAATCTGGTTTTATCATCACATATGAGAAGCTTTGCATTTGATGAAACAAATTCTTAAGGTACAAAGCATTCTAGCATTTCTGCGGTTAACACTCTCTCTCTCTATTTGTTCTTTATTTCTTTGGGAAAAATAAAGAAAAAACTGTTCGTATACATCAGGTAAAAATAAAATCCAAACACAGCATGTCCAAATTACGTCCCTCCTACAAAAAAGCTAAGAAATCTGTGGCATGCTTGTGATTAATGGTCAAATGTTCAATTTTGTGAGTATTGAAAGAAATTTTTAGCGTGTTGTTTGTATTTTTCTTAAAGAGATTCCATTAAATGTTTTTGGGATTGAAAATAAATTCAAACATGCAATTTATTTATTTTTAAAGTTTTATTAGTATTATTATTATTATTAAATGACATTGGAGTATACTCTATACCCTTTTCTAATATTTTTTTTTGGACGTTTATAGATAATCATATTAACATTCCCAGTAAATAAAGTGGTTAAATTTTATGTTAAATTATATGTGATATTATTAATATTACTATAATATTTTCATAATTATCAATGTACTGTGCTTACAATTGATACTTATTAGAAAAGAAAGATTACTTTAAACTAAATTATCAAAATCATAAACTCTTGGTTATCCATTGTATAGCTCTGTCTATACATTTATGCAACTAAATAATATAACGAAAAAATAGTGTTATACACTTTTTTTTAATTGTTTTTCTTTTTTTAGATTTATAAATAACAAATACAGTAGTCCATATGTTTCTGCAATCACATTTTAGGCCTTGTACACTCAAATTCTACAGCGCATTGGCATTCTTGTCATGAAAAAATAGACACAAATGGCTTTAGACACTGCTCTCATATACACAGATTAAAGCTTCATTTTTGTGTCTGCATTGATTATCCCTAAAGACAGTTGTTTCTATTGCATGTGTCCTTGATTGATGTGTTCCATGTTTCCTTAGTGTTTCTTTTGTTTTTACATGTGTCTGGTGTGTCCAATTTTATGTTGTCTGGTGCTTTTGGTCCAAAAAGTTTCCAACAATGTGTTTTGAAATATATAAATTAAAAGTTGTAGATCCCAAAATCATTATTCTAAGCTATTATTTGTATTTTTTATTTGAATAGATCAAGAAGTAACGGTTGTTTGCACCTCTCTAAAAATTGAAACAACAATTGATGGAAGTCGGTCAGAAGCCTCGTCAGCAGCAGAGGATACCGGTGAAAAAAGTCATAGTGATGTGGAGGTATCACCATCGAAGGAGAACACATCACCCAGTAAGAAAAGCAAGAAAAAATTCAGAACGCCATCATTCCTGAAGAAGAAGAAAGAAAAAAAAGAAAAGGAACGCGCCGCTGCAGATAAGGCCGCTGGTTTTTAGATGCATTCATACAATAGATTTAGGCTTTAACAGAATTGTCGTTTGAAACATTTTTCACGGTAGCGGGTTTTTATGTTTTGTACATTTCACGAATCAAGCATATGGGAAACGCAAAATGCAAGGGTTTTCAGTGGCCAATATAAGCTCCACCCTCCCTCTCTCTGAAATCATGTAATTCAGACCAATTTTATGATACCAGTTAGTGGAAAGGTGACATCTGATTGGTTAAAATTCTTAAGACCATGATTAGTTGAAGTTCATAGTTGACTTACAGATTACACTCTATGATTGGTTGAAATTCTGAGTTGACTTATAAATTAAAATCTGTGATTGGTTGAAATTCTTGGTTGATTTATGAATTAAGTTGGATCTGTAAAGGAACTTTGCTCAGTCAATTCCCACACTATTTCCTGGAGATTTTTTCCCATATGGTTGATTCAGAATCTAAATCCATACATTGTTGTTCCAATATAGTGAGTTTTAACATTTGGATAAAACCAAATTTTTTAGTGATTGTATTTATCATAAAGCTGTTTTTAGAACTAGCTGTAGATAAAAATGGCAAACATACTTCATTCTATCAACATCATGCTTTTAATCTTGTAAATTAAATGTTTGGATCTTTATCATTAATATTTGAATTGTTATCATAGATTTACGTGTAAATTATTCAATACCTTGTAGTTTACAAAATTGTATAGTGATTAAAACAAAGAAAAAAGTTTGTAAAGTGGTGTAACATTATGAGATCCAAGTGGATCCAACATTACAGATACATAGTTAGTAACTAATTAATCAATTAACAAATTATGACTAATTGATTGTTATTATATACTAAATGCCAATAGAAGAAAGGAATATGTTGGAATTTATAAACAATTTAAACTTCTTTCATATCTTTGTGTTTTCCATTTTAAATACAGTAGGTGATATAACTAATTAAACTAATTAATGCTTTATTATATAACATTTGTTGCCATGTGTTTGTTGGTACAAAAACTGTATTTATATCACCATGGAAAACATTATATAAACACATTAATATTCTATATTGTATTATTTTGAAAATGTACATGTTTCGCTTTGTCAGTGATGTAACACTTTTAAATAATAGGATATATTTCTTTTTTAAAGGGAGGGTATTTTTATTTCATTTTAAAACTGCTGAAGTTTAATTAAAGGTGATTTTGATAATGAAGTGGATTTTAAACTATTACTGTATATTTAAATTAGGATTTACAGAAAACAGAAACCATAGCCAAAGAAAATAGAAACTTTATTTGTTGGATGTGTCATAGAAGGAGATAACCCAACAAATCTTACTGTGAATTACCAACAGATATATTTGGAATACACAAAGGTTTTTAATATTTTCACTGCATTTGAATTATGATAACTATATGATGACGTATATAACTAAAGCAGAACTGGCGATTCAAAAGTAATAGATATAAATGATTAATAATAAGGATGATTTTTAAAATTGAAAGTGCTCCCCCAAAAGATTACTTGTTTTGTATTTTATCTTTTAAAAGCATTCTTTTAACTTTGCTTGCAGTTTTCTTTCTAGAATGTTTTTGATGTTTGTTTACAATTTGTCGTGTTCACAAAGTTAGCGATGCTCTCTGAAGTTATCGTTTGTGAATGACGTAGACGTACGTTGTTGACAACTAATGTCTTAAATAAAAGAGATCAGGCATTTGAAATTTAAAATAGTAATAGGGATCCGGAAAATCAAAAAATAATGTTTTGAGGATATTTCGAGTGGATTTAAGTTGTGTGAGCAAGTTTGTTTAGTGTTAAAGAGTGTGTTGAAAGTCCAAAACTCAACTATGATAATGAGAATTGTGATTCACTTTCTCTATGAAAAATAATTGTTAATGAGTCACAAATTGATAGTTGGACAATGATTGGTTAATCTTAATGAAAGATACTTTATAAGTCAAATTATAGAGTTGCTGAATAGATATTATTCTTCAACTTGTCAATAACGAATATCAACATTCTTCATTCTTTCAATCTTGCTAAGACTAATCATAAGAATGGTGTTTACCTTTTAATTTTGTGTGCTCCTAAGCTATACAAACACTTCACTCACCCTCTTTAAGGAGGAATAAATACACAGTAATCAGCTTTCTAGATTTAAAGGGTTTACCCAAATGAAATACTTCTCAAATAATAAAAATAATAAATAATAATGCATGAAAGCATGTAATAAGGGTACATTTAGTTAGCAAATCTTATTCGTACAAAAGTCTGTATTTATTGTATTTCAATTACCTTGCTTAACAAATTGGGAGTTTGTTTTATCTTTTTTACCATTCCCAGTAAATATGGTTCTGGAAAACTGGAATTATCCATAACCTTGTGTTGAGTAGTTACATGGCACATTATAAACCTTGTGATGTAAATAGAAGTTCATACTTATATATTGTCCACTCTGATTAATAAAGATATAAAAATGTGCTACTTTATAACCATTGTTATTAAGGATGTGCTACTTATAACCATTGGTATTAAGGATGTGCTACTTATAACCATTGGTATTAAGGATGTGCTACTTATATAGCTCTGGTTATAAGTACATGACTCTAACTAATTATGTAATCCTTGTTAATAAGGATATAAATACAGTAAGTGCACAACTTATATAACCCTGGTAAAGGATATATATGTGCAATTCTTATATAACTTTGATACATGACTGTACTTATAAGGTTATATAAGTCTGTTACTTATATAAACCTTTTTACTAAGGATATGTATTTGTGCTGCTTTTTAAACCTGATTAATAAGCATATATAAGTGCACTACTGCTATAACTAAAGTTCATGACTAGACTACTTCTGTGGTCTTTGTTACCTAAGGCTATATAAGGGTGTTACTTACATAACCCTGATTATGTTAGGACAGAGGCTTACCTAATAATGCTAGCATATGTTATTTTGCATGTAAAATCTTCTACTGTACCTAAATATAACTAATTTACATATATTTGCATATATATAACTGCATATAATCATAATTATGTGATTTATAAGAAAGTACTTGGATTATATTCTTTTTATTTTTTATCCCAATGAAATGTTTGTAGTTGTCACAATTTTAGAATATCAATTTTAATAATTATTTGATGGCTTATAATTCCTTGATTTATAATGAATCAACTTAATTTTAATTATGTACAATTTCTTGTTTGACTACATATTTTTTTATAAATTTTAACGTTTATCATAATAGTCCATTTAAATGATTTACTTTTTGATCATGAATTTTAATCAAGATTCTTATTAAATGTAAAATGTAATTCTTTAGAGCTTTGTTACCAAAATCTTATCAACTTGATTTCTTTTAATGTTTTGCCACATCAATTTTGCATCATTATAGTTAAATGCTATTATTTCACATTAGTATAGATTCACAAGTTTTAATGAGCAATGTTATATTGCTACATGGATTAGTTAGATTCACAATGATTGAGGAGCTAGTTTTGCTGTGTGACACTTGACCCCTGTTTCAGTCAGGCCATCTACAGTTTGTTCAGAAAAATCTAAATGTATTTTGTATGCTGATTTGATATATACAAAATCTTTTAGCATTTTATATGTATTTTAAGTCTGATTATATTTGTTTTTTGTCTCAAATGGGGAATTATTATTAATCCACTTTTGCCTAAATTTGATTTAAAACACCTAAATTGGACTTAAATCTAGTCAATAATTTTTTTGTTTGCATAAAAATGATTTGTTAATTAAAATCTTTTTGAATTTCGTTTAATTGTAGATAAAATATGCTGTTTGTTTGATTCAATGCCATTGATAATTGTTCTGTAAATGTTAATATTATTGTTATTCAGTTGTTTGTACACTATCTCCTACAATGAATAGTTAAATTGGTCACTTAGTGCATAGGCCTACAATATGGTGTTGTTTTGTAGAAACCATAATTGTTTAGTACGGTACTACATCCCAAGAATTTGAATTAAGTAGTTGCAATATTGTGGCATTGTCTGTAACTATGGAATAAATTGTAGGCTACAATGTACAGAAGGTTTGTGTCTGTGTTGATTTTTATCGGAGTGCTGGTGTTGGTTGGGGTTGAGGTGTTGTCCTTTATCATCATTTGGCAGTAGAATAGGCAAACAAATCTTCCTCATTCTCCCTGTTGCTTGCAAGAGTGTTGATGGCTGCTCAGTTGAGCACATAAGGGAAAATATCACATGAATAATGATTCAATATTACTATAACCACAGCAATAATAATGCTGTACAGGAATTTGTTCCACACGTTTTTCCAAGGAATACAAGACGAAATGTTGTGTAGTGCTATTACCGTTATTCCTAGATACAGTACTGTAATGGCAAACCAGCACAAAACACAATCTAATACATTCATTGCCACACGTTTCATCAGGTACATTTTATAATTCTGGGTAGAGAGAGACAAACGTATGCATTGTCTTATAATAATAATAATCATATATATATATATATATATATATATATATATGAATTATAAGATGCATTACCTACATTTTTTACTATATAATCATTATTTATATATACCGTGTATATATATTAACAAATGACTGCAAGTGTCATATAATACCCGTGCTCGAAGAGGAATATATGAAAGGATGTGTCTCGCAGGATTCGAACCGTACCTGCAGCCTCTCAGACAGGCGGGTGTTATACTCTAAGTGACCACAAAGACCTATACAGTATAGGCACAATTCAGACGCAGGTACCTGCATTTGGAACTAATTTCCAGCAAAAGCCAGCAGTGTCCAGGGTGATCCTGTGCTACCTAGAGAAACTGTTCAATTAGGTAATTTTAAACTGGGTAGAATGTTCTATGTCTAAAGACTAAAAAAAATATATAATTATGTCACAAGCGACATACATTTGGCTTTTCCTGCGTTAGCAGAAAAGGCCATTTTTGTTCTATTTTTTCCCTTCTATCCTGTTTTCTTGTGTTTTTGCACAGGGAAATTCTGTCCAGCACTTTGATCAAAGGTCCTTTGTTCTGTTTTACAAAAAGACACAGTCACATAATAAGTCTAGTTTGTCCAGAAACCGTTGGGTAGCAGGTCAAAACGGCAATAAACCAAAACGGCAATGACAAGTACCAAAATAAATAATAACAGTAAATATAACGCATGTAAAATTATCCCACCACAAGTCACCCCCATTATTTCTAATTTATTTATAAAATAATGATTTATATATTAAAAAGTGAATATAAACTACATGTAAAAACTACCCCCGTCGAACACCGTCCCAGTATTTATGAGTAAACTTTCTATTGTTTACCTCTGTTTATAATGTAATGTATTTCTACTCAAATTAGTAAGAAGAAAATGCCATATAAGTGCACTTCCTCTCAAATAATAATAATAATAATAACATAACTTTATTTAATAGCGCAAACAATATCCTGTAAAGAATTTTTAAAATATAAATTTACAAAAGATCAGTGCCGGTACTCGATATGTAATATACATTAAAAGTTAAAATAGAAAATTTGAACATTAAAAAGTACTGTATAACAATATCACAATACTATTTAGCGCATCAAAAACCTACATAACATAACAATGTATAAATGACGCTACATAAAAGAGAACAATAAAACAACTAGGCCTATTTTTAGATTTTTAAAAGCAAATAGAAATACAAGACAAGACCACTCAGTCGTTACGAAATTGACATCAAAAATTTAAGTAAAATACCGATAAATATCCTGGATTAAAATAAGTAATGTATCATCCTTGGAATAGAGGGCCTAAGTGAAATGTAATGCCGATTAAAATTACAGTACATTATGTATTTCGGAGTTAAAAAAAAGTCATTATACTTGAAGTCGGAAAACATCAGTGTCGGCGCCACCAGTGGAGGTTGAGAATGGTTTTTGACGGGGTGTGTTTTTCGAGGGAGGTGTTTATTCAAGGCAGGCATTTATTTTGTTGCGTAAATGGATACGTACCGAAAGGTCCACTGATTAATCTCAGGTAAGAAAGTATAATGATTCCTGATGATGACATAATTAATGTCGAAATATTGAATCCCAACACGATGGCGTGTATTTCAATACTTGGATACGTACAGTAGGCCTATACGCACTGCGCCCCTTAATTCCACTGTAATTAAAATGTAATTTTACTGGAGTAAAACATTAATAGAAAATGTTGGGAATGGTGTTTCCATTAGATCTGTTTACAGTCAAATGGTAGTTTATTCTAGGAAAAAATGTACGCCACAGGGTGTTTTCGAAAGAGGCGTTTATTCCATATGAGGCTGTAGAAGGGGCGTTTATTCAAAGCAGAGCGTTTACACGGATACAAATACGGGAATGTAAATATGGCTCCTCCCTGATCCACCCATCATATGTTTTCAAAAGCACGGTATACTGCACTTTGGTACGATGGTGACGGCAAATGATTCGGCAAACTGGGCTTCGGCAAACTGGATTGTCATGATTTCGGTGAACTAGATTCGGCAAACTGGGTTTCGGCAAAGAGGCCATTAATTCGGCAATCATGGGTTTCGGCAAACTGGATTTTGACAAACTGGTCGGGTACGTTTCGGCCCCAGGGCTACACCAAATCGAGGGTGGTAGGCACTACTGTACTGTCCTTGCCAGCAATTTTCCTTCAGATACCTGGTTGGTTGTGCACCTGTCTCATGCTCATATCTAAATTACGGTTGAAGCAAGCGTGTATGTAAACTACCGGAACTGTGTCGTAGACACGTCGTCGCAAAAACATCTTCTCAAATATTTAATTTTGGAATGGTGTTGTTGTTTTAAGCATGGAGGAATAATTATTCCTCCATGTTTTAAGTAAGAAAATATTCATATAGGTAAGTAGAGAGTGTACCATACTGGTAGTTGTACAAGCCTGTATGCCTTCATGGTGTAGATTTAATTGCGGTATCCATTGTTGTGTTATTGTTCAGACCTACATTTTTAGACTGGAGGGACTGTGCTCTAAAATTGTTTTGAGTCCTTTTCATACAATGGCATTAAACCGGAATATCTGAGTGAAAATGTAAACAACAGTAAAAAAAAAAAACAGAGCTAAAGATTTGTTGCTGTGTAATGACATACCGTATAGTCGTATACACATGTTTGCAACCTACATTCAACAATGTAAATAGTACTCTTTAAAAGTAGGCTAAGTGAAATTATTTTAATTAATTTAATAAAGTGTAGTATTATTTATATAGTGATTTAAAGACGATCCGTTGGTCGTAAAATGCGTTATAATTTAAATACCGTAGGCCTATTATAACAATGGCTAAATAGGCCTATATAAATTCATAATCTTAATGCCGTTAATGTTCTCAAAAGCTTGTCTGTATATATATTCTATATTTTTTTTATCCAAATCATATTAATTAATTTAATAAAGTGTAATACTATTTATATAGTGACTTAAAAACGATCCATAGGTCATAAAACCTGCTTTAATTTAAATTTTAAAAAACTAAAAT
>NW_022755542.1:1903375-1906621 GCF_011630105.1 Anneissia japonica
ATATGTATGTATATATATATGTATATATACATATACATATACATATATATATAAATCAAAATAGGATGTAAGAAAAATCCAAAATGTTTTTCGAAATGCTATATAAATAAATATATAAATAATAACAGTGCTCAGATAGGAACATAAGATGTAATGATCATACCAAATGTGGAGGGGTCACCTAAAACTCCAGGTAGGTGCAGTTAAGTGGGAAAGCGACTGGACCGCAGCTTTGTTACAGGGGTCCGATAGAGTATTGGTCAAAATTTTAAGATTTAATATTCGCTTTTAAGTTTATTACAAAAATTTTAAAGAAAATGTGTATTCAGTACTTTTATCGACTGTCTTAAAAAATTAGACCTTGTCGATTTGGGGTGGGATGTTGGTGAGCGTACTCACCCACTCATATTAAAATAAAGCTTCATTAACATGTACACTTTTCATAATGTAGGCCTATTAAATCAATCAAACAATTTTATTTTCTGAATTTGTATTCCTATACCTCATGAATGTATGAATAAAGTTTCCAAAAAGTGTTTTAATCTAATGAGATTTATACTTAATTAGGCCTAATTAACAAAGATACCAAAATGAAAATAGTTTGAATGTATTTCTCACTAGTTCAATCTCTTTTATTTCAGTGTCTCAGGTCTAATCTACCGATCCATCAGTAAGTGGGAAGTCGATGTACAATCATTGTCAGCGGAACACGATGTATATTAAATTTCCGGAACAAAAGATGCTACCAATAGCCGGATTTATGAGGTCTTAATTCTACAAATAACCGTGCGCGGATATTTATTAAGATTTATATATTCACTGGATCGCCGGAATTGAATCAAATTTGCCAGTTATGTTTCTTATACAACGAACAAGTAATTCTCGAAGGATATTACATACTTAAATATAATTAGGCCTAAGCATTACTATATTATATAAAACTATAATCTTTATATTCTATTTATATTACGTTTATATAGTTCTGATGTAACATTTCCGAAGTATGTAAGAAATAAATGTAAACTGAAGTGTAATTTATAATACATCATTGTGTGTACTTCCTTTGTCGTAATTGCATTAATATTATATATTTCATGATTATTAATCAGTATATAATCGAATTAAATATATTATAATCAATTCGAATTCGAATATAGCACTATTACAGGCTACTGTTCTTATAAACATTCTTTCTAAATATATTCACACGATACCAACAAATTTCGAAACTTTTAAGAGCAAGGTGCTGTCGAATTTTACAAAACAGGAAATGACGTCGGTTGCCAGGCTACAGGTCATGCATATTCAGTACACCTGTGCTCATTAGACTAACAATAAAAACTTTTAGCTCAGTTTTGACAAAATCGACCAAAAAGATTTTATTGTTAGTCTAATTAGAACAGGTGTCACTGAATATTCATGATTATGCATGAGCTTGACTGAATATTCATGATTATGCATGAGCTTGTTGCGTAGCAACCACGTCATTTCCGGTTTTATGATTTTGTTGAGGGCGTTCTCAAAAGAATTGCTAGTTTAATAATTAAAGTAGCACATATATTGATGAAGCAATTCTTCACTTCTGGTTTAAGCTTATGATAAGGATATTTTAGCTATTGAATTTATTACAGTAATCACAGACATTAAATAAAATGAGAAGAGATGCACAATTCCATTTGATGTTTATTTTCAAGCATTGAAATCAAGTTGGGATATATGTATACATTTTATATTTATATACTGTAGGTCTATATCATGTATATCCAGCAAAAATCAATAGACCTGATTTTAATCCTCAAAATGTTATATTTTATTATCTTACATGTCTATATTCTTTACAACAAACGTGTTACTTTATTAATAAGATAATTATTAGCAGTAATAATACAATATTAATAAACATACAGCCTACAAGAATTAATAGGGGCCTACATATTGCTAACATTATTTTTGAGATTTTTGCAGAGGGAAAACATTTAAAAAATAAAATTCACGCTATATTAATTTCATATCCAGAAGCTTGATGAGTGACACAATTTGTGGCTATCTATGAATAATTGGTAAGTTGTCATTTCAGTCTGGACATTCTTTCCTGGTAGTTGTGGCTTATCTGTCTACATCACTGGAATAGAAAAATATTGAGAAAAGATTAAGAAACAGAGAAAGAATTATAATGGAGTATCATCAAAACATAATATATAAATAAAAACAGTGGCAGATCCAGGAGTTTGAAATAGAGGGGGCCCATGGGGAGGGACTTTGCCAACTGAAGGGTTCCCACCACCTCAGGCTCAGGCCCACCATGGTTGGGGAGGAGGCAAGAAACTTTTCCTGTATTGCACCTCTAGATGGCCAGAAATAGCATTCTTAGATTTCAAATTTGAATGTAATTTTCTTTTTTTTTCTCAATTTTTTACAATTTTAAAAGATTTGGGTTGGGGGAAGGGGGGTGGGCAGGCCGACTCTCCTCCCCCCTCCCCCTTTTTAATATCCGCCACTGAAAAATTAGTGAGCACCCCAACATTAACATTATTGTATTCAGTTATCGCAATGGGCAATGCTGCTGATACAACATAATAGTACTTTTTTATCATATCAGCATTATCACATTAAATATTATTTATAGTATCATCATATTACGGAATGATGTGAGAATTATTAATTACAGGTATTGGGTAGGACTAGTAGATCGCAATAGCGCAAACAAATTATTTCAGATTTCCGATTGTCATGAGTAAATAAAATTTATATAAAGTGTACTATTCGATAGAAATGAATATATAGATTCATCAATACAGTATATTCAAATAATAAACTATAACTATATCTTCATACAAAAATTGTCATGATATAATATTATTTGAATGATTGATTGAATATATTCGATGCTCAAACAGGCACAATCAAGATAACAAATGGATTAAAATCAAGAAAAGTAAAAATTACCGAGCATCCGGAACGCCCATTAGGTCAGAGTCCAGTCTATTTCCAATGAGGTCCAATTTAAATACTATACGCTTGTTTGTCATGAGCTGAAAGATAAACAATGTTTTTCAATTTTCGACTTTCTTTTGGAGGGGCGCCATGAGCGTTTCCTGTTAAACGGAATCCGGCGTTTTATTTCATTATTATTACTCATTCTTATTATTATTATTATTATTATTATTATTATTATTATTATTATTATTATTATTATTATTATTATTATTATTATTATTAATCTTATTATTATTATTATTATTATTA
>NW_022755542.1:1906680-1934994 GCF_011630105.1 Anneissia japonica
TTCAAAATTTATTTACAGTGCATATATTTATAGCATTACCGCAAGACAGTTTAATGTGTGTGTATAAAATGCATGTTCTTTGGTCCAAAAGGAAAAGGGGGGGGGGGGTGGATTGTTCAACAGGGTTCAAGCTCCCCAGTTAATTTACTTTTTTTGCTAATCAAATGAACCTGTAGATCAACACAGTATATATTTTTTACTTTTTTTAATTTTGTATCATATCGTTGAAAAAGATGAAAATACAGTACCAGAAATTATATAAATATATCTCTCAAACCAAGATTAATATACAGTAACATTGATATGTATATAAATCCATATCCTCGAAAATAACTAAATACAGTACTTCATCATAACATAATTGCAGATAATTTCACATGCAGTTTTAGCATTCCTTATAACATTGCTTGCATAAAATACAGTTATAAAGGGCCTATATATATAATGGTACTGTACTGTAATAAGATCTTAAAGCAAGCAGACTTCAGGCATCGTATGTTGTAAATACACACCACGCAAAGAATGTGTTAATATAGGCAGCCAATTGTACTTCCGAATATTCAGATTGATTGTAAATGCATTCTATAAGACACATGTAGAGTTAACTTCGGTGTATTAGCACTCATTGAAAGGCTGGTTTACAAAAAATCCCTACACGCTATCACTGACAGTTTGAATTCAGGACAGCATGCAGTACCACGATTTCAGTTAAAACCCTGTAGTAACAGTGTAGCAATTTTATGGAACCCAGGTTTAATTTAACCTATATCATAAAAAACAGATTTAAAACAATTCAATTTTTCATAAAGTAGCAAAGTATACATTATTATTTATTAAAATAAATATTACATTAAAAAGATTACTAAACAAAATGTGTTACTGAGGCGATTCCTCATTTATAAAATTAACTGATGTTTGAATGCCCAAATTCCCACAATTATTAACATTTATAATTAACCATCGAAACCTTCTGTACACATACATCATTCTTAAGCTTTGTCTACAAAATCAAACTTTATCTGACAAAAAAATGTGATGTGCCCATATACTGTATGGGTACCATGTGCCCATATATAGATACGATGATGTCATATCACACATATTATCAAATTGTATAAAAAAAAGTGTTCAAATCTTATTTTCCATCACATTTTATGTGATGCTTTTTTGATGAAATTTGATAGTGCAGACAAAGCTTTAAAATCCAGTTGTTCACATTTACATATTTTTCTATTATACCATCATTATTAATGAGAAATATAAGAATGAAAAGCACCAAAGGAAAAGATACCAAAAAACTTAAATTTCTCCTCTAGCTAAAATGTCAACAGATACTACATTTTTTACAGAGTTATTACAACTGCAGCAAGTTTGCAAATATTTAACAGTGGATAAATTTTCAATAAGAAATCATGACAAGTACACTTTGGTTTCTCATGGTGTCCCATCATGCATGCATCATTCTAAGCAGGTGTCCCCTCAGGCATGCATTCTCCCAAAAAGGTGTCCCCTCAAATATGTATCATATCAGACAAGAGTATTCTCAAATCACATATGTCCCATTATACATGCATCCTCCCAAGCAGGTGTCCCCACAGACATGCATTCTCCCAAGCAGGTGTCCCCTCAAACACGCATTATCTCAGACAAGAATATTCTCACATCACACATATCCCATCATACATGCATCCTCCCAAACAAGTGTCCCCTCATACATGCATGTTCTTAAACAGGTGTCACCCCAAACATGTATCATATCAGAGAAGAGTATTATCACATCACATGTGTCCAGTCATACATGTGCTCCATTAGATAGGTTTGTCCTTTCACACAGGTCTCGCCTCATATGTGTCCCATCAGACAAATGTTCTCACATACGGGTGTCCCCTTTAAAAAGGTTTCCACTCCCACAGGTGTCTCCATAGTGAATGAATCTATATGAAATGGATATCTCGCTAAACAGGTCGCACCTCAAAGTATTACTACATGTGCCCTGTATCAGTTGATTTTCCCTCAGATCCTATATACAAACTTGTCATAGCAAATGAAAAACAAATAATTGAGACACATTTCTCTATGAAAACAAAGCACTTTGTAGTCAGATAGCACATAGTACAGTACACATTAACAATATTTGTTTGTAGATATCATTAATATGGCTTCATATAGCAGCGTCTACAACATGTAAACAGTGTCAAAATTCTTGCAACATTAATAACACCACTGGTCAATGACACAATCCTACAAGGTACTCATTTATACATTATTGATAATGAATTAAAATATCTCTGTTGTATAGCACATCATGCTAACAAGGCCTAGATTTGCCTCACATTACTGCCCTGGTCGGTGGTTCAAACAAATCACTCCCTACTAGGTGGAAACATTGAATGATTGGTATCCAAAAATACAGTATACTGGGGCCTTAGTCCTTGTCCACACTCTCAAGTTGCATATGATAAATACCTTTGATTTGCATACTATATTTGTGATGTGTATTTAGGAGGTTTGATGCTTTCATTCCAATCCCATAATCAAGCCCTATGACAGCACATTATTTTTTTTCACGACTAAAACACATCTCCACTTCTTAAATCTCTAACCACACAGTTTTATACAAAAAAAATGATAAAATTTTCTTTTTCTCACTAATTCCAAATATAGGAAATTTCGGCCGGGCCCCTGGTGACACTGCGGCAGCCGAATGTGCACCAGGACCATCATACGACGGGTACATTAAATACCATGATTTACCAATATATAGGTGTAATATGATATTTTGTCCATATATGGGCATGATGTGACATCATGTTGCCCATATATGGGCATATTTGTCACATAAAACTTGAGAGTGCAGTCATAGCATAAGCTTCGTACTGAGACTTCATTTATAATTTTTAAGAGGGAGTGATGGGGTGAGGAGAGGGAAAATTCACATATTTTCATCACATAAAACGTGATTGTGAGAACAGAGGTCTGTTACATTATTAAAAGGTGGGAGAAGCCGATTCACAATAAGCATCATATTGGTCGCTTGACAAGCTCTTTGCATCACTGTCTTGCGTTGTTGGTGACCTTAACAAACTTTCATCTTCCATCAGAACATCCTCGTCAACTTGCTTCCTTACAGACGGTGACTTTGGTTTTTGCGTGGTATCACGCTGCGGTGGATCGCTGAAAGCACGCAATCTAACCGAATTCAGATCGTTCGAGATTCCTCCTTTCAGTCCTTCATTCATTCTGTTCGTTTCGAAGCTGCCTGTGCGTAATCTCTGCCTTCCTTTCATATATCCTGGTGAGGTTTGCAAAGCATTTTTCATTTCAGATAGCAGACCGGCAAATGGATCCTCATTATCTCCTTTTTCATCTTTAACTTCCATCTCTTCTGAAATTGCTTCATCCATTGATATTTCCCTTGACCTTTGCCTATTACCAGATTTAAGTTCATCTAAACTGAAATTCCCTGAAAAACAATATAAGTCAACAATAAGTCATTGCATTAATTTTTTTTTCTGCAGCTGAAATCAACTGAATTGAAGGAGGGAACGAAAGAAAGCAGTCCTGTTATTATTATCCATATCATCATCTTTCTTATCTTTTTCCTCTTAAAATAATTTATTATCCACAATCATTATAACAAACACTATCATTATTGGAGATCAGAGATGAATTTTATTTGCCTTATTTTGTTTTTCTCAGAAAATTTCTAGTGGGTCACAAACATTTTGTAGGGATTGCACCCTTACGATCACCCTTAAATATGCCTTTGGGAAGTATTCAATGCAATTTAAACACATTATTTTATCAACTATAACAATTTTAACAAATTCTGGCACTAAGAACCATAAATATTGTGAACATACCAGTAGGGCTTATTGGTGATAGATGGTTGACTACATTCCTATGGATTGTTTCTGGAATTATCTCAGCTGTTTGTTTATTCGCTGTATTGTTTACAGGTTTTTGGTCATGATTGATGATTTCTGTTGGTCTCTTTGGTATTTTTTCTGCTGCTTTTTTGCGGAGTTCATCAACCTCTGATTGAAGCTTGCTAACATCCCTCTCACTCTTTAAAAGATTTTGACTGATTTTCTACAAGTTAAATAATAGTTGAATATAAAAATTGAATGTGTTAATATAATATTGCTAGTGTTTCACTGATACTCAGTAAACAAATGTAACGAAATAAATTGCAATTTACAAGACATTAGAGTATTTAGTTTGTTCACTCACAAATTTATGATTTTGTGTCTACTCTTCTTTGTTATTAATCTAGATTCTTTGGAAATTTCGCCTACACTAACTAAACAGGAATGGTGACAACTGTTTTCACAAATGCGTTGAACTACAACTGAAAGCTAATTTTATAGAGGTATAAGCATGTATAAAACATAAAATCAGCCCTCAACTTATTTGAAACTTTTCCTGCAGAAGCCTATTTGTAATGGCTAACATTGTAAGATCAAGATTTCAGGTCTAACTCTGCTTGTTTGTGTTCTGCAAGGAACTTTATTTATCCACACCTAGAAATTCAAAGGCTACCTGGTAAAATAGTGTAAATCTTTTATGGCTACCAGTAAAGTATATATACGTTTTGCATCTTGCATCATAAGGACTAACTTAAATATAATCTTTGGGAAACTCAAGCAGGCAAGCAAGTCGTTTAAGGCAAATGTATCCAGTATTTGACAGCCTACAACCAAGTATTATAGTAGGCTAGCAATTTTAAAGCAAAGAAGACGCATTTGTGCAATGACTTAAAAAGATAAAAGCCAAATATTTTGCAACAAAATATTCTGGAAAACACAAAATACATTAAACTGCCCTCTATAGGTTATTTAGGATGCATTTACCTGTAGTTCTGTTTGCATGGCTGTACTCATCTCCTGTATGTGTTGCAAACCTATGGACTTGCCTTTAGCATCTGCAAAAACACTCCTGAAAACAGAAAAAAACATCTAATGTACTAAAACTACATTAAAACTATATTCCGCATTATTTATCTTATTTTACGTAACATGTCCATACAACAATGTATCAGTATATACATTCCACATTGTTTTCAATTCTACATATATTTTTATATTGTTATATTTTAACCCTCCTGTAAGTGGCGATTTATTGCTATTTATGTGGTAATAAATAAAATAAATTTTTACAAAATGTATTTATACATTTATTAATTCTTTTTAGACTCAAACTAATCACAAAAATGTGTGTATATATATTTTTATATTGTTATATTTTAACCATCCTGTAAGTGGCGATTTATCGCTACTTGTGTAGTAATAAATAAAATAAATTTTTTTTAAAAGCATTTATACATTTATTAATTCTTTTTATACTCAAACTAACAAAAAAAATCTTAATTTCCGAACTATTTCTTTACGAATGGTTACGCTTCCCTGGTCAAATTGCTTATCCTTGATCGATCGTCTCCCAACTTAGAGTAAGTTGTAGCTAAGACAATTCTCTTTCATATATGTGACTTCTTTTTATATTTCGATAACGTCATCATGGTCAAAACAAATGTTTTTTTCAGACCCCCCTCATCTTTCTTTCCTCAAAACATTGAGCACAGCTGTGCACCCTTGGATTTTAATGTACAGTCGGTTTTCAAAAAGAAGATTCAACGAATGCATGGTCAGTCTAATTGTGGATACATTCTGAAAAAAGTTCAGCAAAGCTATAAAAAAAACTTGCTACTGTATCACTCATTTTTTAAAGTATATTTCCTTACGTGTATTTTCCAAGTATTGAATCGTACACAGCGAGTGTAGAGGGCCTGTCTTGACTGTTCATTCTCTTGTATTCCGATTGTGATGTGTCACCAAGGTTAGTGACCTCAACTGGTAAAGGCACAAATTTTCTACAATGGAAATTGTGAAGATATTTTAAGAAGTTTAAATGTATTAGTTATTTCATATAATTTTAAACAAATTATTATCTATGGCTTTCTGAAAGTACAATGTTAAAAAAATATTAATAATATAATACTAATAATATATGGATTTTTTTTCTTGTAAGGACGATTGCCATTGTTTTTTTTTTTATATTTATTACTTTTAATGATTTACTCTATAATATTTTATTTACAGATTAGCACTCACACAAGGTTTTGTTGAAAACATGACAACATATTAAAAGATAAATTTATATAAAAATCTAGTTCGCAATGAGAATTTACTAATCTACAGTATTAATATAATTCTTATTAATATAATTATATAATTCTATAATTATTACAATTCATTTTACTACTACTGTGGTAACTTTCAGAGTGTGCAACCTTTACACTTACTTGTTATTTAAATATGATAACTGATACCCAAATGTGTGTGTTGATTGATTCCAAGTCTGTTGTGCTGTAAACATTCCTATTACAAATGTATTCATAGACACATTGTGTAATGCCTTGACTAGGCTTCGATGAACTGCCCTCTCTCGCAGCGAAATCTGTGGTTGAGTGTTGCGTCGAAATTTGTACCAACCAACAACTTTCTGCAAATCAATAGGAGTAAAAAAAATTTGCTAGACAGTCTTGAAGACATTATCTAATCATTTTTAAGGATTAAACAAAATTTCCATTATATTTCCTCAAACACAAACTATGGGTCCCAACCCCCAGTAAATTACAGGGTCACAAGATTCATTAAGATTTTTTTTTAAATTGAATATTACATCCGGGTAATTTTTTTATGTATTAAAGAGTGTGCATTCTTGAAATTTAAAACTTTACTTTAATATTGTTTACCAGAAAACCTATTTTTAGTACAAGCTTTTTAACATCCCTAGAAGTGTGTTGCGGGAAAATGCCTTGACGTTTGTTTGAGTCGTCGGCCAAAACGTTTAATAATCCACATATTGCACCACTAAATTACAGAACAATACCTTACCACCACTACATTTCAATCACTAGTGCATTACTTTAATATTGTTTACCAGTTAACCCATTTTGAGTACAAGTTTGTTAACATCCCTAGAAGTGTGTTGCGGGAAAATGCCTTGACGTTTGTTTGAGTCCTCGGCCAAAACATTTAAGAATCCACATATTGCACCACTAAATTACAGTAACAATACCTTACCACCACTACCTTTCAATCACTAGTGCACTCAGACAAACAAAAAAAAAGTTGCTTAACAGTATCCTACAACATCGCTACCTTACCTTGAAGTTATCTTTAAGTACAGAGAGTAATTCTACTACATCCACGTGTCCCTTGTTGTCATAAAAACTATGGAAAAAAGACAAACATTTTAAATCAAATCTAAGAAAAACAGCAATAGACCATAGCAACCTAAATGGGGTATGTTAATGCCAAGACCACCATCAATGACCAAATCAAGAAAATTGACTTGTTAATATATTCATACTCAAATATATTCATATATTCATATATTCATATTCATATATTCATATTCATATATTCATATTCATATATTCATATTCATATTCATATATTCATAGTCATTTACTGGAATCGACTTACTACTACCAAGGTTATGAGTAAAAGTATAACGGCTTCTCTACTACCAAAGTTATGAGTCTTTAAGTATAATGGCCTCTCTGTACTAAAGTACACAATACTGAAAAATTATTATGCTAATTTAACATTATTATGCTAATTTAACATTATTATGCTAATTTAACATATTAGCAACAGTATGCTGGTTTAGCAAATTAAAAGGAATTATTGTAAATATCACTTTCTTGCATACCTGGCTGTTTGCTCACATGGATAAAAGGACTGGATATCTAAAACATGAAGCAAGATGATATTCATGTAAAAGGTATTTGAATAAATGTAAATAATGATTCTGATTAAAGTAAAATAAACTATTGATCAGAATATTATTCATCACAATAATTTTTTTGTATCAAAACTAAAAGAAAAAAAATTTACACTCATGAAACAATATCATGGGTGGCTAAAATATGTTTGGAAAATGTTCATATACTAGGATAGAAACAAGATTTAAAGCTATTAAAATATAGTTTCATTTTACAATGGAAAAAAGAATACTCTGTAAAAATCTTAAATTTTTGTTCACAGTACCTTAAAAAAACAAAATTAAGGCCACATAAGCCATTTACAAAAAAAAGAAAAAACATTCTTGATTTAACAAAGTTAGTAAGCAATGTAAGTGATTCTGATTTTTGTTGATCTCTTTCATCAAGTGGGTTTGCTCCCAATTACGAGCTCTCTATTTTACGAACACAATTCGTGATGATGATGTCATTACAAAGATCATTTTTAACTACAAAAACACTTAAAAATGTATTTAAAAGTACAGTTGAACTTGCCTAAGTCAAATCCAAAATGGCATTGAAAAATTGTTTGACTTAGATAAAATTCAGCTTACAGATGGTTAATTAATGTAAAACACAACAATTTGGCATGTAAAATAAGATCGACTTAAGCAAAGTCGACTTAGGCAAGTTTATCCGATACTTTGCATGATCCTCATGACTTACTTATACATAGCTCTTCCTTGCTAGAAGATATCTGAGAATCACTGATGTCTGTTGTCCTATGTCGTGTTATTCCACCAATCAGGAAGCCCTCCTGTTATGAACAGACATAATATGTAACTTAGATTTGAATGTGAAAAAGTACTTCCTCAATGAAGTCTACATTAATCACATGAAAATGTAAAAACTGTCACATTGTATTTCTCATTCAAGAAGAGACAGTTATAGATAGAAATTGAAGGAGTAACAGAGTATTTGTCAGGATTCAGGAATTAGGTCTGTTAGCCAAGAATTACAGCGAGACAGTACTACCAAGGTGGGGGTCTACTGTATTCCTAAATCCCTGGCTAGTCTATATACATGCATGCACTCAAAGCCTAGGAGGCATTACTGCAAAGTATTTTAACTGCACGGATGATAACTCAAAAACTAGTTCAAATTTGTGCAGAAAATTGCTAGGAAAATAGTTGTACAGAATCGTAACTACTAAAGGTAAAGGTAGGAGAATGACCCATAACTTGCAGCGTCATTGTGCTGAATTGCGTATGGGCGTGGTCCGTGACTACCTAGCAGCTGTAAAGAGGCGCTTCTTGGTAGATATATGTTCACATCATTCCACAACGACAGGGGCTGAAATGAACCACAACATCGGGGTAACCCCCTACTCTTCCGAAAGATGCAATGGGTTCTTTAAAGTGCACACAAGCCAGATGTATACACTGGACCTCCATTTTAAAACTTATCCGAGAAGACTTGGTTCTAAAAACTGAAACATGGGCGAGGAGCGGCTGGAACCAACGCCGATGTTAAGGCTGATAGCTGGCGGCGCCCTGCCTTACCGCTCGGCCGCTCGACTTGCTTTACTACATAATATATTGATCATTATATTAAATTAAGATTAGGTCAAAGCTTAATTTTTGGCAAAATCTGAGCAGAATCGGCCTTTACTTTCCAAAAAGGAGGATTTCTAGGCTTAATTTTTAGCCTTAATACTTTACAGTATGAGAGGAGGGCGGCCTAGGCCTAGGCCCTATATGATATGTATGAAATTCTTGCCTATAGGAAAAATAAACACATCATGAATGTATAATAGTCTAGACTCTAGTAGACTCTTCCTAGAGCAGCGGCTAGAGGCTAGCCTAAGCTAGACCTACCTAGGCTCCTAGGCTACGGCCTAGCCTAGGCTACTACTACTCTAGGCCTAGCCTAGGTCCTAGGACTGCCTAGCCTAGCTAGGCCCTAGGTAGGGCTAGCCTAGGCCTAGCCGGCTGCTAGCTTCTAGGGCTAGGCCTAAGCTAGCATAATAAGTTACTTAGATTATGATATTACGAACTTTACCTGATCTCCAAGACTATTGGCATGATCAAAAAATAATGTACCCCAGATACTCCCACTGATTTTAACCTTTGCCATTTTATGTCATTGCAGTCAGCAGGCTAGGCCTAACATAACACCACACCACCACACAGCTCTCAAGGGCCTTCAGACCGCGTAGAAGACACGGCCTCGGGTTGCGTACCCCGCGTCGACCATAAATAGCCTCTTCCTTGTGCTCACCTAAGTTACCATAAAATAACAAGACGATTTTTGTGATTTTCACGATTTTAAGGACATATACGAAAACTTTTTATTAATTGTATAATTATTATTTTATTTCAATAGTATTATGCACAATACTTTTATAATATAATAGTAATAAAATATATTTAATTGGGACGGACTATTAAAACTAGGTACCACCGTGGGTACTTAATTGAGGGCGCCAACATGATGAAAAATACATGGCTCTGGAAAAATATATAGGTATCATAGAGTCCGGTATAATGTTAATTATAATTTTTAAATCGACCATTTATGCTTTTATTAAACTTATTAGTTTGAAACAGTGGTGGCGCCAGAGGGGGTTGCGGGGCTACATCCCCCTCCCCCCCCCCTGTCGGGGAAGACGATAAATTTTGTCGGGAAACAAACAAATAAAAAAAAATATTTTAGCCACCATATTGTTTGTGTTAACTTTTCATCACAACAACAACAACAGCAAGAATAACAATAACAATAATAATAATAATAATGATTGGAATACATCGTGATAGGTGAAACAACCTCGACCATGACAATGACAGCGTGGTTGACAGATTTCATGCAACATTTCCAAAATATAGAATTTCACTTTCAAGAATGATGATTTTAAAATAAATTAGATGGTTACATTGCATACTCTTTGTTTCTTGTTTTATTCAAAATGTTTTGGTCTTGGAAGCTGATTTCAACATTAGAAAGTATAGCCTACATGAAGTCATATTATAGTAACTCGATGTCTATCAAATAAGTATTCAAATAACCGGGGGCCTGGGCGGCCCCTGGCCCCAGCCAAGTGAGACTCGATTCGCTCCACTAGCCCCCNNAGGAGCTCGTGCTTTGTACAGTTCCCATGATTTTCCCAATGAATTCGACACCACCTCGGAAAATGGCCTATTGAATATAAAATGTTGGGGTTTGGGGAGCGCGAATTTGAACTGGGGAAGGAATGGGACAAAACTCATGTGACGCAGGTCTTTGAAATGGATTTTCTTGTGGACACCAAAAATGTTAAGGACCACTAAATATCCTGTCCAAAATGTGGTCTGAATTGGAGGGAGTTGATATGTACTAGGGCTATCTAAATTTTGGCTATTTGTCTACACTATATGCATGTCACAATAAACAAAATTGATAATGTGAAATAACTCTATTTTAAATACTTTCACAATGAAAATCGGTAAAGCGTTTTTGTTTTTTATCTTGATAGAAGCAAGGACTTACAAAGAAGCAAGGACTTACAAAGTACCAAGGCAAGGCCAGGCGATTTGGAGAGTTTTACTGTACAATATGTAGGCGCCACTGGTCCAGTGCTAACAGTTGGGCAAACATGGGTCAGGAGTGTCAAAAATGCGGACGTAACGTTTACCCCTACAAACAGGTAGACATGCACCGTGGGGTGGGGAATAGGCTACGTTCCTAAAAAAAAATATGCATTTAGGCGTATCAATTAAATTTTGCTGAGCTAAAGAAACAAATTAAAATTAAAAAAAAAAAAAAAACCTCATAGGCCTATAACCTATTTTCTCCGTGCCCCGTCAGCTGCATTTATAGTTTTAAAAAATGAAATTGGCATGAGCAACATTTATCTTATTCGTCTTGCTTTGCTCAAAGCTTTCTGGAATTGCAGTTTTTTCAGTGTGTACTTTTTTTCTTTTTTTTTATCTCAGACTCCATTGAAGAAGGGCGCAAATGGGCCAACGGATCTCAGTAAGCAACATCCACAGAGTCTGTGTGAAAAGTGTAAAGAACTTGGCTTTTACTGCAGAAATCTCAGGACCACTGACGATGATGACACAGACGATTCTGACAGTGAGGATGAATTGATGAGAAAATTTGGTAATCTACGCGTTTAAATGATAATGAAATAGATATGGTATGGCAATATTTATTTTTATTATTGCTGTAGACAAACCATAAGAAATGATTTCAATATTATTTTTAATAATAATATTATTATTCTTATTATTATGTTTTAATAATTATTTAGGCCTACATGCAATTAATTATTATTAATTATTTCTCATATTTTTCTATCATCATAATTGGATGGTTTTTATTATTTATATACTCTTCAATCACCTAAAGCTAGCTTGAGATAAAACTCGAGTCAAAAATGTCTTTTTTTTGTAATTATTTTGACTTCAAATGTATAATACAAATTCTCGGATAGCCTTCTTATCAATTTGTACATTTTTTAGATACTCAGAGTCATACTACGTACATATGTTTGCATATTTTATTCAAATATATGTTTTAACATTTGATTGGAATAAGTGATATAAATGGTATGGTGATATTGATATTATTATTTTGAAGATGAATATACGATATTTATTATTTATATGCAATAATTTATTGTGAATTATTATTAATTAAATGTAAATTGAAATCTATAATAAAATATAATACAGTACAGTACTGTAAATCAAGAAAAATATAAGTTAGACAGAAAAAACTTTTAATTTTTACATTATTTCATATATTTCAGCTATTGTTATAATGTTTATCAATTTTATTTATTGAATACAATGATATAAACTGTATGATAATATTATTATATATGATATGATTATGATGAATGATGATGAAGAATGCATGCCATGTATCTATATGCAATTATATTTATGGTGAAAATTATTATTTATGGTAACTTTGGATGTAGAATAATAATATGAAGTGAATAAATTTTAAAAAAATAAGTTCGTATACCACCTTCATTTTTTCGTTACCATCCTCTTCGTAAATGTATTGATTTTGTGAACGAACAACTGTAGTTGTTGTAACATATTGTCAAAGTATGTTATGCGTTACCAACCATGCGTTACTGTAGCCATATAGATTATAAATTTCTTCCCCTCTTGACGAGGGGGTTATACATTAGGACGTAAATAATAAATGGCTTTAATTTTCATATCTCTGTGTGAAATCCACAATTTAGATGTTATCATTTATGTGACAAATCAAAATAATTCAGTTTTATTGATCTAGGGCCTATTGACTATATTTACTATTTGTTGTACGGTAGCATACAGTGATGTCTCTGCTCAGAAAAACTGCCAAGTAATTATAATTTAAAAATGAAGTTATTGCATATTTTGTATACTAATTATTATTTACACAATATATATTATTATTATTAGTTATTACTTTATCTTTTGACTAAATTAACAACGTTTAATGATACAAACATAATATGTTTGTAGTAGGCCTGTAAATCGAAAACTGATTTTATTTCCTTTCGATCTGTGACTTATTGAAGATGATGCCTAACTTATGCGAAACTTTTAAATGAGCAATTCAAGTATAACTTTAACATAGGCATACTCATGGTTAAAATCGGACACCATTTATTTGTGTTCGCCTCTCAGTTTTTATGCCTAAGAGTTGGCTAACACGAATGATACGAACGTAGACCTTTGGCCACGCTCCAAAAATGAACGTCGAGAGAATACGTATCTATCTTGAAAATGGAAAATCCCACACAAATTGAGTTATAATTTACTTCACTTTATTAGCATTTTAGCCTGTTAACACTAAACTTATAGGCCTATACAGCTTACCAGAAAATAAACAAGCAATAATCTAAGCTACAGAAGAAGTTCGGATCTATTATCATTACAAACTTTAACTGGAAATGTCGTTTGGTGGAAAGGTAAGCCTCGCGCCGACTCTTATTACGGTACTGTTGCAGATCACACCCTCACTAATTAGTGGATAATCAGAGCTCGGTGTTTGATTTCAAACAACGCTATCAATTATACATTACTCCGTTCACTATTCCTTATTTTAGCTGTTTTGCACGAAAAATAGACAAACTTGTGACGGCACTGAATATTATGAATTAATACAATGTTTAGACTACAGTGTGGTTATTTAATCACGAGACTAAAATTGCACTCAGTATCTGAACCCAATTGAATGTATTACATTTTGTTTCATCTTAACATTAATTAAGCCTAATATAGGCCTAGTTTAAATAGTTTCATCCAAATAGTAGAGCGGAGTTGAATTGCTTGTTGGTGGTTAAAATGCTTGCTTCCAATCTCAATTCATGGGTTCAATTCATGTTACGGTAACATAATTTTTTCTCACGACCAATAACTACTCCACTTCACTCTCATAATGAGACTTACGTAGAGTATCTTTTTTATGCGTCTTAATTGTGAAAAGGTTGCCACTTAAGTTTACTATTGGCATATACCCCGGCCTTGTAAACAGTAGCGATAAGTCATATTATCAATATGATAGTGAGGTCTGCGAATTCTATTTAAAAAGACGGACATGATACATCGCTATATGTAAATGTAGGCCTATGATGAAGCACAAGTGATGCTTCTAAATAGCCTACTCAGGCCGCGATTTGACTTTTGGATCAATTCCACACTGCGACACCGCAGCAACCATTACATAACAGGAAACATTAATGACATTCACATTAGGCCTATACAAATTAAAATGTCGAAAACGACATCGACATTTAGGACGTGGAAGCCTTTAAGTATATGCAATAAGCAGTGGCTTTATCCATCTATAAAGTTTCAAGACGTTATAGTTTGTTGGCCTAGACGTAACACATTATACGATTTATTGGGCCCTGGTGTTTTAAATAAATATTTCCTTTGTATATTTGGGTGATATATAAGCTTTCAATTAAACATAAGATGTCAACAAACCCAGCAACGAATTCATAGCCTAAAAATATATTTCTATATTATTTGATGAAACCATTGATTTGACTGAAGATGTTCATGAAAAGTCTGAAAATTAGAAGATATTTTTTATCTTTTTATAAGTTGGTTGTTCCTTATAAATGATAAACGGAAAGGTTTAAATTTGGATTTTGAGAATCATTTTGTCAATAACGACACTGGAATGGAACAATAAATTGGTATATTTGGCAATCATGATTTCGATGGACTGTGGTTAAATGAACTAACTGGGGTCAGAAGGGTAGAGCTGGATGAATCGCATCTTTCATTTTATGGCAACGTTAATGCCTAAAGATAGATTGTTGGATAAAATGTAAAGATTCAAAATTTAATTTGAAATTGTATTACAGAAAATCACAAATTTACATTCTCGACTGCCTTAAAAATAATGTTGACCATTTCCGTTCGCACTCCTTCCTTATTCTTCGATACGGACTACCCAGAAATATCATAATTGTGTTCGTTTTGCAGCGCAATCTAGTTCCCTGCCTGGCAGGTTGGTGTGCACGACGAACGGTACCGATGTGTAGAAATACATGCCAACAATTACAGTTTATTCAAATTTAACTTATCAATTATAAATTCAGTTTAGTTTCTTTGTTCGCTCTCATTAAATATTGACAGACGCATAGGTGTTAACATGATATAAAGTTTGATTTGCAGATTATTCACTTTTTTAAATTTCAAATTTA
Source organism: Anneissia japonica (assembly GCF_011630105.1). Classification (NCBI taxonomy): domain Eukaryota; kingdom Metazoa; phylum Echinodermata; class Crinoidea; order Comatulida; family Comatulidae; genus Anneissia; species Anneissia japonica. The sequence goes on from NW_022755542.1 coordinate 1,922,136, forward strand.
ATAGATAAAGCTTCAGGGATTGGATCGAGATTTGGATCTCAGTGAAGAACATCCGCAGGAATTTACCATATATTATTGCAGAAACTTGAGGACCAGAGAACTTGACACAGATGACGATGATGACATAGAGGGAAAATCGGACTCCGACGATGATGTTCTTTTTTTGAGAACGTTTCGTAATCTACCGCTCATTCATACTGGGCACGCGAAAGATGATGCCATTAAGGATGAAGATGTACTTAATCAAGATAAAGACAGAGTTTTGAGCAAATTTTTTCAATCATGTCATAATCTACCGTCCACTGATACTGAGCATACGAACGATGATGACAGTGAGGATGAAGCTGTAGTTAATCAAAAAGGCAGAGTGTTGAGAAAAAGTTTTAGATCATTTCATGGTCTGCAGTCCACTGATACTGAGCATGCGACCGATGATGACAATGAGGATGAAGATGTAGGACTACTTCATCAAGATGAAAGCAGAATTTTGAGACAATTTCATAATCTACACTCCATTGATATTGAACATGCGCATGATTACCATGATCGTCACATTTATCATCATTATCTTCATAATCGTCAATATCATAATGATTATCAATCTGCATTGGTTATTATGCATGTAATTAAATTCGTAATTATGATTATGATTACTCTATTTATCATGATGATCATTGAGGTGGTTATGTTTATTATAAGTAACCTGGGCGTGATAGTGATTACATTTATGATACTCTGCAATGTTCACGAAAATGTCAGTCACAATCAGTGGCGTAACCGGGGAGGTTTTTAAGATGTCACTGAGCACCCCTCCCCCTGTTCTATTCAAACGTGAAAAAATGTGGTACCCAAGAAATGTCAGAGATGCACCCCAGCCAACAGATAGGTAGGGCTACTGAGTTATGTCGACATAATTGTTCGTTTTATTTTTTTTATTGCAATGCATTCTAGAATTGAAGGTTTTCACTCCATAAGCAATCATGTTATTGAACAGAAGCATAAAAATATAATTTATATGTTCGTTGCATGTTTAAATGTATTACTAATCAATAAGGATTTTAATAGTAAAAAGTCTGTAAATTAGCGAAACAGAATTGTCTCAATGCAAGCTAGGCCTATATCATGTTGATAGAATTTAATTGGTCTTTTTTTCACATTTTCCACATCATCGTTTATAGAATTAGGCAGTAGACACACGCTCCCGCCGAGAGCCTATGTTTTTTTATCTTTGTTTTGGTTGCGGTCGGTAGACTGCAGCGAAATACAGTAAGTTCAGCGAAGTAAGATTGCACATGCGTTGGTATGAATAATTCATAAATTTTTGCTCAACTTACCTACGATAAAAAGATTTGCCAATGGTGGTCCGATCATTTGCCAGCTGATTTTCCAATGGGCGAATTTATTCGCGCGAAGCAAAAGCGTTTTACAGTACGCATGCGCAGTTTAATTTTCAAGTGCAAGCACCCCCCACCCTCCACCTCCTCACCAAGATTGTTCTCTTTTGTTGCTTATGTTGGTCAAGAAGTTTCTACTTTTAGCGAAGCGAAATAATACGCATCCAATCAGAGCTCAAGAAAATATTTGAGAAAAACGAAATAATGAATGTACGCTTCACCATGGCACGCCGAAACGCCAATAGCAACGCGTAGCAATGTTTGTGAAATAATTTAAAGAAATTCTACCCATTTTTATTGTTTTATGTCAGTCGAGGTACTGATATCAGAAGACCAATAGATTAGAATAATAGATTTTTGTGGTACAGAATTTATAGAAAATAAAATGTGATGAGGAATACTACGACTCTTCTTAAAGTCTTGCATGCTATCAATCAGTAAATCAATCAATCAATCCTTCAATCAATCAGTTATTCAATCAATCATTCAATCCATTAATCAATCAATCAATCAGTCAATCAGTTATTCAATCAATCAATCCATTAATCAATCAATCAATCAATCAATCAGTTATTCAATCAATCAATCAATTAATCAATCAATCAATCAATCAATCAGTTATTCAATCAATCAATCAATTAATCAATCAATCAATCAATCAATCAATCAAATCATGCACAAGCAATCAATTGATCAATCAATCAAGCAATCGATCAATCATTCAATCAATAAACTTTTCCCCAACCAATAATCGACCAATGAATCAATCAATCATTAAATCAATCAATCGATTGATCTAATAATCAATCAATCAAATCATTAAATTTGCGTAGCGCAGGTAATAAATAAAACTGCTCTACCTATTGGCCAGCTATGTAGGCCCATAGGGTTATAATAATAGCTTTATCGTCTGCGTTTTGTTATTTATAATTAGATTTACAAACATAAAACGCTCCAGATATTGGTAATGAAAATGGAACGCCACCATACTAACTCTATACATGGGTATTTATTCAATAAAATTTATTTATTCGATCCGAATCAGTTAACTGTACAGACATAAATTCAAGTAGGAACATGAACGAAAATTGGGCTGACAATAGACTGGTAATTTACAAAATCTGTAAAGACTTTAATCCGATTTAATAAACATTAAGTTATCAACTTCCATATGAGACAAAGATCGAGTGTAACATTATTCAAAATATTTGAAGTAGCGCACGTGGCTTATAGGAATACTGTACATGTATGTACTTGTACTTAGAGAAATGACGCATTACGTTAAGCAGTTCTGATTGGCTTATTAATTATATCTTACATTAATTATGAAGTTTTGCTCGTACCTTAATCATGTCTTTGAATCCTCTGATTGAGACACATTGACTTTTGGTTGTTGTTGTTTAAAGGCTTTCTAGAAGGCTCACGTTTATTCTCATTACTTTATTGGGTTTTCTTTTTGGTTTTGCAGATTTTCAATTTCAATTTTATTTTCAGATGCAATTGAAAAACCTTGATGGATTGGACCGACGTTATAACCTCGATACATATCATCTTCATAAATTCAGATATCGCAAAATGAGGAACAGTGAAGGTGACGCAGATAACGATGACATTGAGGATGAATCCGAAGAAGAATATCCGAATGATGAGGTCATTAAAGAGGATGAGGGCGACCTTTATAGGCAATTTCATTATCTGTGCTCCACTGATAATGGACATGTGAATGATGATTACTACGATGATTATGATGATCATGACGATGATTATGATTATTTTGATAATCGCAATAATGATTATTGTTATAATAGATATGGAGGTGGTATGAAAAAATCAAGATGGTTCAATGTTAATAGTAAGGCAGTTACGGGCAACACATTTCAGAAATGTGGCCGCAACGTTTTTCCTAGCAAACAGGTAGGCGGATGTAACACAACTAAAGGGCTAAGTAGAATAAAAATTGACATACTAATTATCTTTGCTCTGTAAGGATTTTTGCAAGGATTTATCCACACTCAAAGTGTATGTGGCAAATGCAGTAATTTGTCAATATGATATGACGTCATACCTATATATGGACGTGATATGATATCATCATGCCAATATTGATGTGATATGACATCATCAATATAATAATAATAATAATAATAATAATATGAATTTATTTATTTATTTATTTATTTTAATATATGGGCAATTCACTCAAATTTGTTACATAGAAGTTGATAAGGTGTGAGACTTTAAAGATTCGTAGTATTGCAGATTTGATTTTTTACCATTATGGCAAACCTTATATAAAATAATTTTCAAAACATTATTTTTATAAACTTCAGGCACCATCGAAAAGGTCTAACGGATTTGATCGACATTTGATTCTCAATAATCAATGGGAACAGTGTAAAAAGTGTAAGAATTATGAGTATTATTGCAAATGTAACGATTCCGAAAATGAATACTCAGGAGACTATTGTTATGATCGATATGGAGGTGATATGGAAATATCAAGAAGGTACAATGCTAATAGTAAGGAAATGGGCAACAAGTTTCAGAAATGTGGACGCAACGTTTATCCTAGCAAACAGGTAAGCAGATATACGTTTGAATACTAGGGGTAGCAATACAAAAAATACATAGTAACTAATTTGTTTTAGGCCTACTTTGTTATTTCGCAAGGATTTTCCCACATTCAGATTTTATGTGACATAAATCTACATGTGATTTTCCCAAATATGGATATAATATGACATAATTATGCCCATATATATGGATATGATATGACATTATCATGCCATATATGGAAAATTCACTTAAATTTGTCACATGAATTTGACAGTGCGGGCCTATTATTGCAGATTTTATTTGTTACCGTCATAGGCACACTCAGCAATATATAAAATTGTAGAACTATTTTTAAAACACTGTTTTTTTTACAATTTCAGACACCATCGAAAAGGTCTAGAGATCAACACCTGGTTCTCAGTAGTCAATTGAAGCAGTGTAAGAAGTGTAAGAATCTTAAATATTATTGCAAATGTGACGATTCCGGAAATGAACGCTCGGAGGAAGGAAGTAACACCCGGTGTCGTCGTCGTCGCCGTCGTTGCCGTCGCCGTGAACAGTCAACATCAATATCAATATCAATAGATTCTTTATTGTCCACTTTTCAAACAGACAAACAAAGAAAATTCATATTTAAAGTTTTCCCGTAAATAACATGGAAAATATGGAACATTAACAATAAAGAAAATTTAAAAAAAAAAACATTGAAATCGAACACATGTTCTGAAAACCATAATAAATGATCATTAATTTAGCTACAATATATTATAATGTAGTAGATAATATTGTATTATAGAGCTTGGTATGAGCATGAGCTCAGATAGGCTTAATTCCTCTCTCTACAATATCTCTCTCACTTTCCCTCCCCGCGTATATACTACAGTGACAATGTGCGGACTAAATGGCAAGTTATATTGGAAAGTATATTTTTTAACCTTCATATAATTATAGTACTTTCGTATAGGAGGTGAAGTCGCATGTTCATGTATTATTTAGCCTTACTTTTAAGAATACTTTGTCTTAGGGGCATGATAATTATGATGATAATGAGATTCATGATGTGTATTGCGATGAATGTGATAGGAATGATTTCTAATGATTTTTAACCACAGCTAGTAGGCGCAGGCCTAGTTTGCCACCCAATGGAATTACTGAACTAAAGCATAAACATCAAACAAAAAAAAAATAGAATCTGAATATTTTTGTTTTGGTTTAATTTACTTTAAAAATATTAATTAAGTAGGTCTAAGCTACAGATAGCTGCTGTCCTCCGGAGAAAATATGGCCATCTTTGGATTTTAAATCCGTTGGTGTTATTGTCCTCGCACTAATATGTACGGTACTTAGCCTAGAGAAAGTTTTTTTTTCGTATTTATACTATTGATTATTTTTTTATAATGTTTATCATTAATTTAACTCAATTTATAAGTTGGTAATAATTCAACTTTATACGTAAATAAATATGAATAGGCCTATTATTTACTTTATTATAATCATTCTAACTGGTTATTTTACTTAATTTCTCACCTAGCATTGTATAATATGAACTGGTTTTGCTAATATGCTTCTCTGTTATAAAGTACCGGATGACTGTCCTTCTTTCGAATAATCTAAGAAATCAACTCGCTTTCTTTCTCTTCGGGCCTGTTCTGTAAATACATGCCCTATCTCATGTTTGTGTATGTTTTTAATAATACTTCATTCATACGAAATATTGATAAGAAAATCACAAAACTGACATGTTTGGATAAATTGGCCATGGATGCAAAAGCAAAGCACCATGCGTATAAGTAAGTACAAAGTATCATACGTTCAGTTTAAATAACATATAGATGTTTAGCTATGTGTATCCCCGTTAATTATTCTCGCCCTTTGAATGGTATTTACCTCTGTTGTAAAATAGACATCACCTTATTACACGTTAATTCGCTCATGTATTAATGTAATCATTTAACGTTGCATTGATTCCGGCATTTAATAAATAACTGTTGTATTACAATATGTATAAACGATATTTTATGAAACAAATACATACTGTATAGCGAGACCTTTTTACTTAGAATACGTGTTACTATGTATTAAAAAAAAATGTGACTGTTTTTGGTCGCAATGTTTATCGTCATCTTTAGCATTCTGTGTTTAAAATTTCATTACAATAATTGTTCTATTATATATAGGTCTATATTGTGCAGTAAGAATAAATACATTTTTCTGTCGATAATGAAATCAAGATTATTGTGAATAAGTTAATTACGAGACTTTAACTTTGGGCACCTAGTCCATCTGTTTTTTGTTGTTGTTGTTTTTTTTTTTGTTGCATTATATTTATACAATAATAATATAAATGCTTTTTGTCTAGTTGGTGGACAGTGGCGTACCTACTTGGAAGGGGGGGGGGGCGGATGGGAGAGGGGCGCAAAGGTGAAGTGGGGCTCGATGATTACGAGGGGCTCGAGCTCGCAAAATAAGGTGATTTAATGTGATTTAACTCGTCAAAACAATGATTTTGTTGATTTGCTAGGCTTAGTTCAGTAAATAGTTGTGGAATGTACAGCACCCTTGTTTACAGTATTACGAAAGTCCCATGGGATTTTCCAATAGAGATTATCTTTAACACGATTATCTATTCAATAGCTAATTTGATGTTTAAGTAAACAAACATGCTCTTTGGAATTAGTGATAAACACCTAAGTTTACATAATCTATAGCAGTGCAACCTACCAAAACAGTTTATATGGACCAGATTCTTAGGTACCGTATTTCAAGCGTGTTGGATCAGTGTTTAAGAGGTGTCAATGTGTGCTAATAAAATATAAAAAGAAATAAAACGGAGGAAACAAATTTGACTTGTAATAACTCGACATTTATTTATACGTAAATATTTCTATATGCTCTAAATTGTCCATAAGCATATCTACTATACTAAATATGTTACAATTTGAAACAAACTAAAATCTGGTTGGGGATTGGTCACAATTGATGTTAGGCCTGTAACTAGGTGAGACCCAGTATAATAAACTAAAAGTACCCATCTTCATCATCATAAGTATCACCCCTATCACGTCTATTATAATAATCATAACTATCATTATCACTTTCATAATCATTATCCCTATCATTGAAATAATCATCCCTATCATCGTAATCATCAGTGACGTGAAGACTATCAAATTGTATTGACAATTCTTCGTCATCATGTTGTTGATGCAAATCGTTATCTGAGTATTCCTCCACTGAATCATACTCATTGTCATAATCGTCATAATCTGAGTCATCATCTTCACTGGTTCTCAGATTTCTGCAGTAAAAGCCAAGTTCATTACACTTTTCACACAGTTCCTGTGGATGATGTTTTCTAAGATCCGACTGTTGATCCAATCCCTCTGGCTTTTTCAATGGAGTCTGAAATACAATAGTGATCATACCAGGTTTATTCGAATAAAATACGTTTAACTACGGAAAGCCTTGCAATAAAGGAAGTAAATTTCTAATTTACATACTGTAGTCCCTTCTCGAGTGCTTACCTGTTTACAGGGGTAAACACTGTGTCCACACTTCTTACATTGTTGGCTCTTGTTTGCCCAACTGTTAGCACTGTACCACCGTCGCTTACAGTCGGTACAGTAAAACTCGCCAAACCTCCTGGCTTTGCCTTGATACTTCGTAAATCCCTGTTTCTGTGGAAACAAAATTTAAAATTACTTTCTTTAAATTTTTAGTGTTTTCTTCAAGTTGTCTTATAGGCAGCAGGGCTCGAGTTGGTTGGTTTTCTTTGATGTGAAACAAACCAGGATAATCTCCGACAGTTAAAAGAACTTCTATTCAGTGGCGTAACGATGGGGTCGGGGGCCCTGTGTATTTTTGAAACTGGGGGCCCTTTTTGGGTCCCAGTCACCAATTCCATTGTGGGATTTTAGATGTGCATTGTTATTCTAAATGTTTTTAACGACGAATAAATGATATAATATTGATCCAGAAAATTGAGGCCAGGGAGGGACTTTCCCATTTGAGGCTATACCACCTCAGACCCACCATGGTTGGGGCTGAGGTAAAAAATTTATGAATATGGCACCTTTAGATGGCCGGAAATGGCACTTCACAGACATAAAATTGTGAATATTTATTTAAACTCTTTAATCGTTATAATATGATATATGCCCTACAGTCGATTTCACATTATGGTGTTATTTATCAACAAAGTCCTTTTTGGTAGGGTACCAGATCGAGGAAACTAGGGGTAGGGCCACTTCGGGGCCCCTAGAATTCCGGGGCCCTGCGGACCGCCACATGAGAGCGCATATGCGTTACGCCATTGCTTCTATTTCTTAGGTTTGTCTGATAGGCCTGTCGGAAGACGTTTTTAATGGGCGCATCTCAAGATACTAACGGCCTAAGCTCTTCTCGGCCACTGTGCATTACTTGCATCTCAGCCCTCCAGCAAAAATACAACAGCAAGAGGCCTAATCGAATTAAATTAAAAATCAAACGATCCTAATGAAATTATCTGCTACCGGTATCGTATTAAATGTAATTGGTTTATATTTTCTGTACTATTGTTATATTTGTTTTTATTTTTAATATTAGTTTTATTATAAGTATAAACCGTTCATTTTAAACGTGTGCCACCGATCTGAAGGTGTATATTCAAATAAATAAAATATAGTGGGTAATCATCAAGACACACCACTCGAATAAATGTTGACTGTTTTTAAACTCCTAAAACTTCTACAACCCTTTTTAGGAAAGAAAGTTGATATTCTCTTCGATAAATTCTCTAAAAATTATGTTAAAAGAGCGTATAAAAAACGATCACAAATTAAGCATTTTATTAAGTAGGCCTAAGTGTTCTCAATTTTAATCATCTTTTTAGTTTTTAAGTTTCCTTTCCTTTGTATTTATTGAGTACCCACGATCTAAACGTGTATGTTCAAATAAATATTACTATGTATATTATTCTTTTGAAAATTAGTTCATCGCATCTGAAAATGTGATATTTTGAAGATGCACTGTTTGATGTTTAGCTAAAAATGGGGAAAACCCTAATAAATAATTTGATAACTTCGGATACTTTTTCAGGTTAAATTTAGAATTGGTGACAATTATACACACAGGTATGGAATACACACAGGTATGGAAGCTTGTTTCACTTTGTTACTTTATTTATCGCTCCCTCATAATAGATAAAAAAAAAAACTATGAACATAAATTATAAATACCGTAGCATACCTTTGTAACATATGACTCCATCACTATCTCCTGATTTGATCTCTTCGTAGCTGATTCAGAGAGTGTCTGGTATATTCAATTAACTCTACTAGGATGTTCAGTATAACACACGAAAAGCCTGAAATAACTGTAACGATATTGTGTCCCAATCGTTCTTTTTATATACAGTATAGGCCTATATTTAGAACTGTGGGGAAATTCGAAAGCAAAAATATAGCTGTTTATGGAACGCCATTACTGCCTTCAGTGTCATTCTATCATATTGTTACAGATATTCAACAATCTTTTTATCACTTTGACAAACCGTAAAACCTCGAATAGAAGCCAAAGGCGCTTAATCTCGAGAAGAGGACCATCTCGAATTAAAGCCCCTCTTTAGTTTGCAAAAGTAGCCTCGAAATAAAGCCCATTTCGAAATTAAGCCCATGCGCTTCTTTTGGAGATATAGTACAGTACACACACTGTACAAGAGGAAAAAAAGAAGCCCCGGGCTTCTATTCCAAGTTTTACGATGCTCTTTTAATATTATGTTTAATTGGCATTACGTTATTCTCATTTGATATTCTATGTTGATAAATTGAAATTGTGCTATTCTCATTTGACATGCTGATTCGATTTGAAATTACGCTCAATCGATATTAATTATGCGAGCCCATCGAATTTCCAAGCAAAACTATATGGAACGCCATTACTGCCTTTACGATGAAATTTAATCATATTTTTAGAGTTATTCTAATTTATTTACACACTAAAAGTTGGTGGTTAGATTTTTTAGCAATAAAATGGAAAAAATTAGACTTGCCACTACTCTCTTATTTTTTATTATTTTTCTCATTCTGGACAGCGCCACCAACGATAAAGTTAAATTAGAGACGGAATAAATGAAATCGAGTATGGGACGCCAATTAAATTAGGTATGGCGCGCACTAAGTTCAATAAAGAGTGAGTAACCCAAAATTAGGGCCTGGAACCCAGGCTATGGAAAAATCAACACACACAGATATTTTCCACCCAATCTCATTAATCAACCCGGATATAATATATCTCTGTTAATCTTGTAGGGTGAAAGCATATTGTGGTTACCCATACATTTAATGAAAAGCGGTAATTATCTGGCCCTTATAGTCTAATCCAACATTAACATTGAACGCACGGACCGTGTTTGTTTAGTACAGCATTTTGTTTGATTTAAAAGAAATGCAATTTTCACATGTATACCACAAAAAACACCAAATTATGCCTCAGCCCTTATCGTATCTAATGACAATACTGTACTTCTTTTTTTTTTTAATTCAGCTTTAGGCACTAGGGTCAGGAATGAACTATTTTATATATATTTGCAATAAAGTATTATATTTTGTATGCAGAGGCCTTGTCAAAAAATATATAAATATTATAATTATATATTGTATAAACAACAAAATTACCTTTTCTTTCATAAATTACAACGGACCTTCAGCGGCTCTTTTCGTCATTTAGCCAATCAAATCAATGCATTCAGTTCAGGGTGTGGTGAAATGATGGGAGAGGATGATGGAGCTATGTGGGGCATATTTTTAGGGGGTTTGTACAGATAATAGTTCACAAGTTGTGGTTATGGTGATCTTCAAAAGTATAGAGAATAACCCCATACCATACTATTTTAATATTCTATTTATTTATTATTTATTTATTAATATATCATAAGTCTAAGAACAATAACATCAATTATTATTTTTAGTACGACTCCTCTATTCAGAATTCAACCCTCCTCTTCGTCTGTCGTCCTCTCCTCTTCTGGTTTCGAGGTTGGCGAGGCCTCGTCGCGACTCCTATTAGACTCTCAAGTGATGACCGGGCCGGATTGAATTAAGTCACTTTTCAATGGAAGAAAATGGTTAGATTTTAGTATTCCTCGATGAGAAGGTCATATGAACATGATAATTTATATTAAAATATTGTCATTGTCACTTTTACAGATTTTTAGCCATTACCCATTTATACCCATTTATATCGCTTCTCCAAAATGATGCAGTTTTTTTCCAGAATTATTTTATCCTGAACTCATTTAGGCCTGGATTATAATTATTTAGAATGTAGCTGTTAGTATACTGGCCAAAAGTTATTGTCTACAAATTGTTATATAGTACTAGGTTTGGCAGAATCCTAGGTCAGTCTAGGACTGCAGGCGATAAGGTCGCAAAACCCAAACAAATGAATAACAAAAATGTTTTGTAATTATCGTATATGTAGGCAGGCCTCCATTATATGTAACTTAGTTCGTACTGTGATGCTTATAGACCTAGTAGAAGAGTTTGTGTACTTCTCTTTTCGGCGCAATTAACATTAAGCCAAATGGGAGATAGTGAGAATTTGACACTATGTTGAATTAATAGCATGCTCTAGTATGGCCAATTGATATTTGTGGCGGTTTCCTTGTTTTACGAAACGCTGTTATAGTGAAAGATAGTATAATACATACTCCAAGTATCGAAATGCACACCATCATGTTGGGATTCAATATTTCGACATTAATTATCATCGTCAGGAATCAAGATGAAATAATTAATGTCGAAATATTAAATCCCGACACGATGGCGTTCATTTCGATACTTGGAGTATGTATTATACCATCTTATCTGAGATTAATCAGTGGACCTTTCTGTTATATATATTGTTAGGCCTATTGACCCATGTAAATATTACAATTCTATGGTTGTTGTTTACTGAGCAGTAGCAACGATGATGCTACACGTCATTTATCAATTGTTACTATAGTAACAGATTTTACACTGACACGTATTAAAATATAGAAGCGAAAAATTTTGTACTTATATTTAGACATTAGTAGCTCTAACGTATAGAAAAATAGGAATACAATTGTTGGAAGAGGAAGCGATCAGTATGACGAGAAAGGTAGAGTAATCTTAATCATTTTTTATATAACAGTATGCCAAGGCCTATGACGATTACCAGAGAGGGTTAATGCTAGGGGTTGTGTGTGATTTCGCAACATGGTGACAATGACGTTGTGACGCATGAGGAAAGGCCCGATTTGTGCGAACCTGAATATTTCGAACCGTTCTCTGATTAAATATAAAGTATGATTATTCGAAAATATACCCCGGTGGGGGTCCAGGGGTCGAGGCCCTATGGAAGCTACGGATATTCGACAAATTTTGGTGAATTTTATTAGTTATTTGATAGGCATCACGCTGCATGTAATATGACTTCATAATTGTTGTAATGTCCAAACAAAAGTCGAAGTTGCTTCCATAGTAGTAGAACTAGCCTAGTGAGTGACCGCTCTAAATGTTCACATAAGAATGAAGTTAGGCCTTTCCTCCAGTAACACAATTGGATTAAAGTATGCCCATGCACACTTTTACGTCGTAGATCAATATATATATATCTGTCTCTTATACACATCTAGATGTGTATAAGAGACAGTACAAACACAGTGAGCATGCGCTTGGAAATTCTAGACAGCAAGTGAGCATTTGCAATGAGTCAGTGACGGTGTCGAGCCTTGCCGAGCATGCGCAGTTACCAAAAAGACGTCTCAGGATCAAACAGCGTCTGCAAAGAGGGTATAAAATAGAAGTGGGAGAAGTCATACTTTTTTATGCAACAATTAAGCATCCGCAACTTAAGCTAAAAACGCGATCATACATGGCTACGAAAATCGAAAATAATGAGAATTA